>NC_052962.1:1362500-1599035 GCF_013358895.1 Oreochromis aureus | reverse complement strand
TGCTCTGAGCTGGATTTGAATCTGGCCCTCCTGGACCCGAGCATACTCATCTCCCTGAGCCAAACTCAGTTTCTAACAAAAGAAAAGGTGGTCAGACTGACAATTCTGCTGAAATTAGCAGGCTGCTGAGGTGTGCTGATAAGAGGTGAAAAGGCTGATTTACAGAAAAGAGTGAATCAGCGAAGTTTTTGCAGAAAGAGGAAAAGAAGCAGAGCGTTGCGCTGAAAAAGAGGTGAATCAGCAGAATTTCTGCTGAAAAGGGTTTGCTGAAAACAGCTGAATTTGTGCTGAAAAAGAGTGTGAAAAAGGCTGAAAAGTTTTGCAGAAGGGTTAATAAGCAGAATTTGGGCTGAAAAGAGGTGAAAATTGTGCTAGAAAGGGGTCAATCAGCAGAGTTTCTGCTGAAAAGATGGAAAAGAAGGAGAAAGCGTTAGCGCTGAAAAGGGTGAATGAGCAGAATTTCTGCTGAAAAGAGTTTTCTGAAAACAGACTGAAAAATTTTTGCTGAAAGGGGTAAAGATGCTGAAATTTGTGTTGAAAAAGAGTTAAAAGTTTAACCTTGACCTGAAAAATTGTTGCCATGGCGGGATTTGAACCCGGCCTCCCAGTCTGAAACGGCTGTTCATCTCATACAATTTAGTGCTGAAACGTATGTATGATTTATGATTTATGCAAACACTGGGACTTGAGTAGAAATACTATGATTTACATGAAAATACTTTGACTTAGCAGAAATACTATAATCTAGCAAAAAGTACTACAGCATAGCAGAAATTCTATCATTGAGCAAAATTACTAGGTTGCTATGAAATACTATGATTTTGGCACAAATACTATGTTTTAGCACAAAAATATGTTTTGGCTCAAAAACTTATTTTGCAGTTATACTATGATTTGGAAGAAATACTATGCTTTGGAAGAAATACTATGCTTTGGAACAAATACCATGATTTGGCAGAAATACTATGAGCAGTAATAATATAACATGCTAGAAATACTATTATTTGGGTGAATGCTATTGTTTGGCACAAACACTATGATTTAGCACTGTATGCAGAATGGTGTACGTCAGTTTAATGCTGGGTGGTGCTGCAATACTAGCTATCCTGGGTCAGAAGGAGGCTGACATCCAGGAATTGAATTACCACAGGTGGAGTTTATTGGCAGTCTGATGGATGTTACAGGGAGATAGGAGCATACGAGTAGGGGGATGTGGAGGGTGATATGGTGTGGTTTCTATGATTAGAACAGGGTATACATTACAACATGAGATACAGATTAAAGATTAAAGAAACTGGCAACAAATTCCTCCACTACAAACCAGTCTGATACCACTACTACAGTGTTCACATTTACTAAGCCACGACCCAAAAGGCGCCGCGAGGGCACTCCAACACAAGAGATGACCTATGTACGCACTGATGCACTTAGTAACAGTCAACCTCCTACTTAGCCACTCTCGTATGCAGCGATATTACAGTGTACAAATTCACATAAATTTGCAGGAGGACAAACAAAGCAGGGAACAAAGCCCAAAACAATCAAATAACTGGGCTGCCATAGCTATCGCTAACTAGCACATACACTAAAGGTAACTAAAACCAATACACACAAAGTAGCAGGGTAAACATCTTAAGCATGGAACATTAACTCACGTTTATGTATTTTACCATCTAACAAATACAGGATGGGCTATTTGCTCCCCTTCCAGCAGCTCTCTCCTCAATCGTTAGCCAGGAGCGAAGGAAGACCATCTAGCTCAGAGTCCCATGAGATCCCCTCACTGCTCAGAGGCTGCTGGGTAATGTAGCTCACACTAACACAGGCTTTTCTACAAAGCACAAATGCTATAACATACCAGAAATACTGTGATTTTGTTGAAATACTATGTTTTGGTATAAATGTAAGCTTAGGCACAAAAATTATCATTTTAGCAGACACTATGATTTAGCAGAGATAATATGATTTGGCAAAAATACTAAACTGGCACAAATACTATAATTGAGTGCTTTAAGATAACAGAAATACTATGATTTAGCAGAAATACAATGTTTTTGCAGAAACACTGTAATTTCACTCAAATACTATGAAATAACAGTAATACTATGATTTGGCAGAAATACTACGTTTTAGTACAAATACTGACAAAAGCAGAAAATACTATGACTTAAGTAATACTATCACAAAAGGGTTCCTCAAAATACTGTGAAATTGCAGTAATTCTATGATTTGGCATGCAAAAAGCATCCACACAATAAAGAGAAACAGGAAAAGTGTGGATGCCTTGGATGCCTTAAAGCATCCACACAATAAAGAGAAACAGGAATTGATAGTGTGATGCACAATAATAATAATAAAGAATAAAGAGAAACAGGAACTCAATAGTGTGGATGCCTCCAGCATCCACACAATAAAGAGAAACAGGAACCAGCATCCACACAATAATAACTAGAAAATTTGCATTTCCTGCGAAAATGCTGTGTGGATGCCTTGACGCTGAAGCTGTCTGCTGAAAAGCTGAAAAGATGAAAAGTTGCAAAAAGTTGTTGTGGAGAGACGGACAATTCTGCTGAAATGAGCAGAAGCTGCTGAGAATTGTGCTGATAACAGGTGAAAAGGCTGAAAGTTTTGCAGAAAAGAGGTGGATCAGCAGAATTTCTGCAGAAAGAGGCAAAGAAGCAGAAACTTGTGCTGAAAAGAGATGAATCAGCAGAGTTTCTGCTGAAAAGAGTTTTTTTTCTGAAAACAGCCAAAAAGCTGGAATTTGTGCTGAAAAGGGTTAAAAAATGAAAATTTTGCTGAAAAGGGGTGAAGAAGCTAAAGTATACCAAATCAAAGTATTTGTGCCAAAACATAGTGTTTCTGCCATATTGTGGTACTACTACATTACAACATGAATACGGATTAAAGATGAAAGAAACTGGCAACAAATTCCTCCACTACAAACCAGTCTGATACCACTTCTTTGCAGTGTTCACGCTTACTAAGGCACTACCCAAAAGGCGCCACAAGAGGGCACTCCAACACAACAGATGACCTATGTACACTGATGCACTTAGTAACAGTCAGCCTCCTACTTAGCCACTACGTAATACAGCAATATTACAGTGTACAAATTCACATAAATTTGCAGGGGGAACAAACAAAGCAGGAACAAGCCCAAATCAATCAAATAACTGTGCTGCCATAGCTATCGCTAACTAGCACATACGCTAAAGGTAACTAAAACCAATACACACAAGTAGCAGGGTAAACATCTTAAGCATGGAACATTAACTCACGTTTATGTGACACACACCATCCCCAACAAATACAGGATGGGCTATTTGCTCCCCTTCCCAGCAGCTCTCTCCTCAATTGTTAGCCCAGGAACGAAGGAAGACCATCTAGCTCATGAATTCCCTCACTGCTCAGAGGCTGCTGGGTAATGTAGCTCACACTAACACAGGTTTTTCTACAAGCACAAATACTATAACATAGCAGAAATACTGTGATTTTGTTGAAATACTATGCTTTAGGACAAATACTATGATTTGGCAGAAATACTATATTTTAGGACATATACTATGATTTGGCTCAAATACTATGATATAGCAGCAATACTATGTTTTGGTACAAATGCTGTGCTTAGGCACAAATATTATGATTTGGCAGACACTATGATTTAGCAGAGATAATATGATTTGGCAGAAATACTAAACTTTGGCACAAATACTATAATTGAGTGCAAGTACTTTAAGATAACAGAAATACTATGATTTAGCAGAAATACAATGTTTTGCAGAAACACTGTAATTTCACTCAAATACTTTGAAATAGCTGTAATACTATGATTTGGCAGAACATAACAGAAATTCTACGACTTAGCAGTAATACTATAACATAACAGAAATATTAATTGGGCACAAATACTATATTTTGGCACAAGTACCATGTTTTGGCAAAATCCCATAATTTGGCACAAATACTATGATTTGGCAGACACTATGATTTAGCAGAGATAATATCATTTGGCAGAAATACTAAACTTTGGCACAAATACAATAATTGAGTACTTTAAGATGAGAGAAATACTATGATTTTGCAGAAATACAATGTTTTTGCAGAAACACTGTAATTTCACTCAAATACTATGAAATAGCAGTAATACTATGACAAAGCAGAAATACTATGACTTAGAAGTAATACTATAACAAAAGGGATTCCTCAAAATACTATGAAATTGCAGTAATTCTATGATTTGGCAGAAATACTGTACTTCGTACAAATACAATGCTTTGGTACAAATACTATATTTTGATTTCAATACTATGATTTGGCACGAGTAGTATGATTTAGTACAAATACTACGAATTGGCAGAAATACTGTGACTTAGTAGTAATACTATAACATAACAGATATGCTATGATTTTGCAGACAGTCTATGTTTTTGCACAACTAGCACAATATGGCAGAAATACTATGATTTGGCACAAGTACTATGATTTAGTACAAATACTCTTATTGGCACAAATACTATGTTTCAGTACAAATACTACGATTTGGCAATAATACTGGGTTTTAGCACAACTACTGAGATTTGGGTGAAATACTATGATTTAGAAGAAATACTATGACTTCGTACAAATACAATGTTTTGGTTCAAATAATATGATTTGCAAAAAATACTATGATTTGGTACAAGTACCATGATTTAGTACAAATACTACAATTTCGCTCAAATACTATGAAATTGCAGTGATACTATGATTTTGAAGGAATACTATGATTTGGTAGGAATACTATGCCTTAGTAGTATTACTATAACATAGCAGATATACTATGATTTTGCAGAAATTCTATGTTTTTGCACAAATACTACAACAACTACTTCTACAAATACTACAATACTATGTTCGGGCAGTAATACTATTATTTGCTATAAATACTATTATTTGGCACATATACCATAATCAGCAGATATACTATAACATAACAGAAATTCTATGACTTAGTAGTAACACTAATATAACAGAAATTTTAACTGGCCACAAATAACATGATTTGGCACAAATACCATGATTTGGCAAAAAGATACCATGATTTGCCACAAATACGATCATATTGCAGAAATACTATGATTGGGTACAAATACTATGATTTGGCACAAGTACTATGAATAAGTACAAATACTATGATTTGGCAGAAATACTATGATTTAGCAGAAATACTATGTTTTAACATAAATAATATCTTTTCACAGAAATTTCTGCTAAAGGTACTATTTCTGCTTTTTAGCAGAAATACTGTAATTTTGCATAAATACTATGATTTGGGATAAATACTATGATTTGGCAGATATACTATATTCAGCATATAAACTATAACATAACAGACATTCCTGCACTTAGTAGTAATCTCATAACATAAAATAAATATTATGGTTCTGCCCCCAAACCATGATTTGGAACAAATACCATGATTTTTCAAAAATACTATGATTTAGCAGAAATACTATGATTGAGCAGAAGTACTAAGATGTAGTAGAATTACTTTGATTTAGCACAAATACTATTATGGAGGAGTAATACTTTAACATGGGAGAAATATTGATATACACACACACACATACACATAGAGCAAAGTGTACAGGGGCTGTTAAGAGTCTGGGCTTGGTATATCTAGGTCAGCTAAATTGGCTGCACCTGCTGTAATCAGCACTTACACACACAGACACAGAGACAGCTATGAGTTTTCTGCAGTGTATTTCTCACATTCAGGATTCCCCTCGAACAAATGGCCATAATTTCCTAACCGTAGGGGCTAGAACGCTCATTCTGACACCGATTTGTTCAGAAGAGATGGGGAAAACTTCAGGCCTTCATAATTCAGAGATAAAATATAAATTATTGAAGATATATGACTTGTAATACACTGTAACTGAGTAGAGGCGAAGCAAAACTGCCTTGACTTGCCCTCAAACAACGTTTTGTAACTCTAAATCTATATGGAGCATCAAAATCATTCTTTCACCGTAAGAAACAGCAGGCTTTGGTGAACAGTCATGGAAATTTTCAGGTCTCTGTTGAAATCCATCAAAAAGATATGACGAGAGAAAAAAAAGTGCCTCATTTCCAGAGTTTGAAATCTGAAGAAATCTGAGCGAGGGACAAATTTCCTACCCTCAAACAAGTGTAATTCATGGCCAAACGGTAATAGGTGAGGAAAAAATTCTTGAATTGTGAGCATCAGGGATGTCTGAAGATATATTGGCACAAGCGTCATGTCTCAACTTTGTTTCGTTAAGGAGATATGACGATTTGAAAATGCCTCTCATTAGAGAATTCCAGCGCTGATTTTGAAGAAACTCTCCATTGAGTTTCTATGGAGAGTTTTGAGACTTTATGTTACTCTGAGGAGATTTGCAAAAAATCTATAAGTCCCACAACAATGATAGTGACATTTTCTGAAAGCCAGCAAAAATACCTACATTTTGATGTATAATTTGTGGGAGTTGAGTGGAAATTGAGTGAGTAGCAAGAAGTTGTTCAGACATGAAGAGAAAATTCAGAAAGGACGAGTGCACACTCTGAGTTAATTGCATAGCAACCATAACAACGCATGTATTTTCTGAAAAATCACAATTTTGCAACTGAAAACTTCAAGAGGTATAAAATTAAAACGGTAGAAGATCTGAAAAAGCTGAATCATTCAGGAATAGCCCAATAGTCTGAGAACATTTTTTTTTTTTTTTTTTTTTTTTTTTTTTTTTTCATTGTTTTTATTGCAGTTCTTCCTTTTTCCTTTAACAAGGCAGTGTCTGCGACACCAGACACAAAACAACAAAACAGTACAAACACAGAACGTACACAACAGCTCTTGAATATGGCATAATACAACATAATACAAGGGGTGGTAGGTTATTCTTACAGCGCCCGGGTGATGATCACGTGCGCAACAGTCCTTTTAATAAGATGGCGGAGAGGTCTGGTCCAATATAGTCCAAAAAAGGTTGCCACACTCTGTAGAACTGACCCACACTGTGGTGCATAACGTTGGTGAGGTATTCTAGAGGAATCAGTTCGAAAATTATTTTGCGCCAGCCACAGACAGTGGGAGTCTTATCACTGACCCATTGCAAGAGGATATTTTTCCTGGCTGCAAATGTTAGAATGTTATACAATCTTCTGTTGGCTGCTGCTTGTAGGTGGTCACTTGGAAAACCTAGAATCAGGGATATAGGGTCCATCTCTATATCAGCATGGAAGATTCTCCCCAGTTCACCTGTAATTTCAACCCAGTATCTTTGAAGTTCGTGACAAGACCAAAAGCAGTGAGTTAAAGTCCCCACATCAATTTTACACTTGAGACACATAGGGGAAAGAGAGCGGTTGAAGAGGTGCCTGCGGTGAGGGGATATATGTAATCTGTGTAGGATCTTAAATTGTATTGCTCTTGTCCGAGTACAAATTGAAATCCTTTTGCAAGAGACCAAATGGTATCCCACTTTTCTTCGCCTATGGTTGCCGACAGCTCCTTCTCCCACACACCTCTGACCCCCTGCGCATCAGTGGAAGTCAAACCGTTAAGTACATGGTAAAATGAACTCAGAGACACTTTCAGCTGTTGCTTAAACAAAATTTTCTCAACATCAGATATTTCAGGGTGTTCAATAAGGGTTGTACTGTGAGTGATATAATGTCTTATTTGCAAAAAGCGAAAGAAATCTTGTTTTGGCAATTTGTAACTGTTGGTAAGTTGTTCAAATGACATGAGCTTATCACCTGAGAAAAGATCACCAAGAGACTTAATATTCTTATCAGGCCATCGTTGAAAGCCGGGGTCCGAGGAACCCGGAGGGAAAGCAGGGTTATTTAGTATTGGGGTAAAGGTTGATGTTATTTTGGATCTTCCCTCGAGACGGGCGGACAAGTCGCCATGCTTTTAGGGTGTTGATTGTTACAGGATTTGTACAGAGGGCTTTAATTTCTTTAAAATCATTAAAAATAATAAATCACTTAGTTTGCATTGTGACAGAGCCGTCTCAATATCCGACCAGATTGAAGTTTTACCCTTAACCCAGTCGTTCACAAATCTTAAATGGGCAGAAAGCTGATACATTTTAATATTAGGTAAATCCAAGCCGCCCATGGAGCTTGGCAGGTGCAATACTGCCATCTTGAGCCTAGGTCTACGCTTATTCCAGATGAAAGAGGTGAGCCAACCGTTTATGTCCTTCAGTACCCTTTTAGAGAACAAGATGGGGATCATTTGGATAGGATACAATAGCCTAGGCAGCACATTCATTTTGATCAGGGCAATGCGTCCCCAGCCAGGAGACAGGGAGTGACGCCCATCGCTCTAGGTCTTGTTTGAGTTTGCCAAATAAGGGTGTGAAGTTGGCGTTGTACAGTTGATCGAAAGAAGGGGTAATAAAGATTCCCAAGTACACAAACCCATTGGGAGACCATTTAAAAGGAAAGGAAGGAACAGTAGTTGGCATTGTGGAAAGAGTACCAAGAGGCATGGCCTCTGATTTAGCCAGATTGATTTTATAGCCGGAGAAACAGCTAAATCTGTCAATCACCTCAATGAGACTAGGTACGGATGTTTCAGGGTTAGTCAAAAGAATTAAAACGTCATCCGCATACAAAGTTATTTTATGACACAGCTGTCCAATCTCTAAACTACGTATTGTGGGCGTCACCCTTATGGCCTCGGCAAGTGGCTCTATGGCCAGAGCGAATAGAAGGGGCGACAAGGGGCAGCCCTGCATCACTCCCCTATGAGTGTTGAAGTAATCAGACCTAAGTCCATTAGTCAGGACTGCTGCCTGCGGACTATTGTAGATAACTTTGACCCATTTTATAAAATTCTCCCCTAAGCCGAATTTGCCCAGTGTATATAATAAATAAGACCACTCAATTCGGTCGAATGCCTTCTCTGCATCGAGAGAAAGCACCAGGCCGTTAATAGATTTTTGCTTAAAAGCTACAATAGCGTTCAGTAAACGTCTAACATTGGTGGCTGAATTTCGACCCTTTATAAAGCCTGTCTGGTCCTCCCTTATCAGTACAGGTAAGAAGTTTTCCAGGCGAGAGGCCAAAATTTTAGAAAGTAGTTTCCTATCCACATTCAAAAGGGCTATAGGTCTGTAGGACCCGCACAAATCAGAACACTTCCCTTTCTTTAGAATTAAGGAGATATTGGCCTCCTTCAGTGTCTGCGGGAATTCACCCGTAATGAAGGAGTGATTGAACATATCAAGAAGAGGTTCTACAAGAATATTTTGAAACTGTTTATAAAATTCACAACCGAAGCCGTCAGGCCCTGGTGACTTTCCATTTTGTAGTGTTTTAATAGCCTTGATCACTTCAGTCTCAGTTATGGGGCTGTTAAGAGCAGTCCTCTGTTCTTCCGACAGATTTGGTAAGTCGAATTGGGAAAAGAAATTGTGCATTAGCTGCTCCCCCTCTGGGACTTGTTGGGAAGAGTACAGGGATTTGTAAAACCTCTTAAAACAGTTATTTATCAGTTTGTTTTCATATACCTTGTGGCCTCCTTCATCAGACACCGCTGCGATGGTATTAGATTCTGCACGCTTCTTAACATAGTATGCCAGACATTTACCGGCCTTATCTCCATGCTCGTAAAACCTCTGCCTAGTGTATCTAATTTTCTTCTCTGCATCTCTGGTAAGAAGGCAATTCAGCGCTGATCTGAGTGCAGTTATTTCCTGCCACAATGGTGGTGACGGGGAGGCAATGTATATTTTTTCTTTATCCATCAATTCACTCTCTAAAGACTTTTGTTTCTCCATCCGTTGTCGCTTCTTTGTTGCAGAATACGAAATAATTAGCCCTCTCGCATAAGCTTTGCATGTTTCCCATAAAACAGAGGCATTACTGGCTGACGGAGTGTTGATAGTCAAGAATGCTTTAAGCTCGGTAGAAAAGGTAGAGGTAAATTCTTCATCCTTAAGAATAATGGTATTAAGCCTCCAGTGACGGGACCTATGAGGCGCAGCTTTAAGATTAAGATCCATAATCACTCTAGCGTGATCCGAGATGACTATACTGGTTATGTCGCATGATACGACTGAACACAGGTCAGTTTTTGGCAGAAAAAAGTAATCAATTCTAGTTTGGGACTTATGCGGAGCCGAGAAAAAAGTGTATTGCCTATCGGAGGGGTGAGTACATCTCCAAGCATCGACAAGCCCAAACTCGTCGCATAAAGCGTGAAGCATTTTGGCCTGAGGAGAGGGGGACGCAATGCTACGTGGAAATTTGTCCATAAGCGGATTTAATATTAAATTAAAATCACCACCAATAATAATGGTAGAGTTAGGAAGAAATGGGGTTAAATCCAGAAACATTTTGGTAAGAAAGGTAGGGGGGTGGACAGGTGGAAAATAAACATTCATTATTAAAATATGTTGACCTTGCAAAATTCCCTTGACTATCACGTAGCGGCCCCTCAGATCTTTAACACAGTCAGTTACTATAAAAGGTACATTTTTCCTAATCAACACTGCCACTCCCCTGCTTCTTGAAGTGAAGGATGAGAAAAATACTTGTCCATATGATCCTTGTTGTAACTTTAAGTGCTCATTGTTATCAAGATGTGTCTCTTGCAACATAGCAACATCTATACCATCCTTTTTAGACAAGTAAATATTTTTCCCTCTAATAGGGCTGTGAACTCCTCGTACATTCCAGGTGCATATTCGCAGCCTATTCATTGTTAATCTTATTCATGTATCATACAAAGCATATTGAGCCAAAAAATTCACCACACCCTGGTTGAAAATAAACAGTAAAATGAAAAATAAAACAATAAAATGAAAAAAGAGCAAAAAAGAGCTGTGTGATGGAACATTCAAAGAACAGTAATTTGGCAACAGTCCTACTAAACGAGTAGGAAAAAACCGATCTCCTCCTGCCTGTCGGGGAAGCCGAAAGGCATTGCACGCGCTTAACTCACGCCTACACATAGACGAAAACACAGTCTGTCCGGTGCCCGATGAGGCGGGACATTTCACCTGGTTGCTTATAAACAGCGGGGACGAAAAGAAATAGAGTCACAAACGCCTAGATTCGGCAGATACTCACACTGGTTCACAAGGCACAATGTGAATAAAAAGAACACTCCGGTGGCTACGGGGATTCAGGGCAGCGATTCCGCGTAAGACGCAGCTGCCTCCGGTGTGTGAAATCTCTTCTCCTTGCCGTTGGCAAACAGCCTCAGTGTGGCGGGGTATAGAAGCGCATAATCCACATTCTTCTTCCTCAGGCAGCTCTTCACCTCGTCAAAAGCCTTGCGTTTCTTGGCTACCGCCGCCGAATAATCATTAAAGAAGGAAACTTTGATCCGGTCTGTTGGCTGGTTCGGCTGTGTAGCCAGGCGCCGAGCTGCGGCCATCACTCGTTGTTTATCAGCAAAGTTGTGAAGCTTCATGATGATGGGTCTGGCGCGCTGGCTGGTGCCCGGCTTCGGTGCTAGAGAGCGGTGAGCGCGGTCTAGTTTGATCTTCCCATTTTTAGTTGTGAGATTGAGATAGGAGGGGAGCCATGTCTCCATGAAAGCGACAACATCATTTCCCTCCGTGCCCTCGGGTAGCCCGACCAAGCGAAGGTTACATCTGCGGCTGCGGTTCTCTAAATCATCCATATGGTCTGCCATGTCAGTTACTTGTTTTTCGAGTTGTGCCACTTTTGCCTGCAGTACATCTGCCGTGTCCTCCACGCCTGAGATTCGTGTCTCGGCATCACCCACCCGCGTTGCCAAGGCCTGAATCTGAGATGTCTGTTCGCGGATTGCGGCCAGCACGGTATCGACTTTAACATCCAACAAAGTTGTAATGCTGTCGGTTATCTTACTCAAAGCCGCGAGGATGTTCGGGTTGATGTCACTCCCAATTCCCTCAGCGTCAGCGGTGACTTCTGTGTCGCTGGCGTTAGCTTCTTCAGGCTCAGCCGCAGTGGGATCCACAATGTCGCTAGCTTGCACAGTCGGAGCTGTCTTTTTCTTAGACCTGGCGTTAGGCATTTTAGAAAAATAGTCGTCCAGACTCATTATAGAGTTACTCCCACGCACATTTGTAACGTTTCACCAGGTGAACACGTATTTTAGACGGATAATCAGGAAACCTCACCGGAGCTCAGCAAGACGGGTGTTCACGCTACGACGCCATCTTGCCCTCGTCTGAGAACATTTTAAAGTTTGAATGGAGTTTCTAGGTGAAAGTATGACAAAGTAGTTAAGTTTCAAAAACAAGCAAGTTTTAGCAGAATTGTGGAAGTTTTCCATTCATTTCAATGGGACAAATTAAAGGAAAAAAGTGTAATATTTTAAAAAGTATAACAGTAATAAACACCAAAAGTCATAGCAAACATTAGCAGAAAGAGCAGAACAGTATAGAGTTTGAACAGAGAAAATCGGCTGAAAACTGAGGCAGTAGATAGACGGCAAAAAACGTACGGAAGCAACTTGAAGAATAATAAAGAACTAGAAAAAGTTTGCATTTCCTGCGAAAATGCTGTGTGGATGCCTTAACGCTGAAGCTGTCTGCTGAAAAGCTGAAAAAGATGAAAAGTTGCAAAAATTTGTATAGTGGTGGAAAAAAAAAATGTCACCTTGAGCAGGATTCGAACCCAGCCCTCCTGGTCGCAAGGTAGCCACTCATCTCACTCAGCCAAACTCATTCTCCCAATGAAGAGGTGGAGAGACTGACAATTTTGCTGAAATGAGCAGAAGCTGCTGAGAATTGTGCTGAGGTGAAAAGGCTGAAAATTTTGCAGAAAAGAGGTGAATCAGCAGAATTTCTGCAGAAAAGAGGCAAAGACGCAGAACGTTACACTAAAAAGAGGTGAATGAGCAGAATTTCTGCTGAAAAGAGGCAGAACAACCTGGTTCTGCTCAAATTCACCAATCAGAGGTACTGCTTCTGTCTGCTTCATCAGGCTGTGTACTTGTATGTATTTCTGCCATGGAGCGTTAACAAGAATCTGAGGTCCATATTTTATAGCACACATTAGCAGAAATAGCAGAATTTTTTTTAAAGTTTGAACATAGTATTTATAATATAACATAGTCTTTCTTCTAAATCATAATATTTAAACCAAATGATAATATTTCTGCCAAATCACAGTATTTGTACCAAATCATAGCACTTGTGACAAATCATAGTTGTTAGCTGAATCTGTGCTAAAACATCGCATTTCTGCTAAAACGTAGTATTTATACTAAATAATATTTTTTCTTACAAATCATAGCATTTGTGCTGAAACATAGAAAATTCTGCCAAATCATAGTATTTGAGCCAAATCATACAATTTGTGCTGAAACATTATGTATGATTTATGATTTAGCAGAAACACTGGGACTTGGTAGAAATACTATGATTTACATGAAATACTTTGACTTAGCAGAAATACTATAATCTAGCAAAAAGTACTACAGCATAGCAGAAAACCTATCATCTAGCAAAATTACTAGGATTTAGCAGAAATACTATGATTTGGCACAAATACTATGTTTTAGCACAAAAAATATGTTTGGCTCAAAAACTTTATTTTGCAGTTATACTATGATTTGGAAGAAATACTATGTTTTGGAAGAAATACTATGCTTTGGAACATATACCATGATTTGGCAGAAATACTATGAGCAGTAATAATATAACATAGCAGAAATACTATTACTTGGGTGAATGCTATTGTTTGGCACAAACACTATGATTTAGCACTGTACAGAATGGTGTACGTCAGTTTAATGCTGGGTGGTGCTGCAATAGTAGCTATCCTCGGTCAGAAGGAGAGGCTAACATCCAGGGATTAGATTACCACAGGTGGAGTTTATTGGCAGTCTGATGGATGTTACAGGGAGATATGGCATACAGTAGGAGGATGTGGAGGGGTGATATGGTGTGGTTTCTATGATTAAGAACAGGGTATACATTACAACATGAATACAGATTAAAGATTAAAGAAACTGGCAACAAATTCCTCCACTAAAAACCAGTCTGATACCACTTCTTGCAGTGTTCACATTTACTAAAGCACTACCCAAAAGGCGCCACAAGAGGGCACTCCAACACAAGAGATGACCTATGTACACTGATGCACTTAGTAACAGTCAGCCTCCTTGAATTGGCAGAAATAATGTGATTTAGTAGTAATACTGTAACATAACAGATATACTGTGATGTTGCAGACATAGTATGTTTTTGCACTACTCATTTGTAGTGAAAAAAATTAGCAATATAAATTACAGGTCTGTGAAAGTGTATAAATTTGTAGTGAAAAAAAAATGTTGACCAAGGTGGGATTTAACCCACGACCTTTGAGCTGCAGAGCCGTGTCATTACTGATTGCGCCACCTGGAAAGGGGGCGGGCGGCTGAAAAACAAAGACATCAGCATTCAGAAATAAAAGAGATTTCTGTTGAAAACACCTGAAAAAGCTGGGATTTGTGCTGAAAAGGGTGAAAAAATGAAAATTTTGCTGAAAAGGGGTGAAGAAGCTAAAGTATACCAAATCAAAGTATTTGTGCCAAAAGATGGTATTTCTGCCATATTGTGGTATTTATGCGCCACAAAAGTTACTACATTACAACATGAATACAGATTAAAGATGAAAGAAACTGGCAACAAATTCCTCCACTACAAACCAGTCTGATACCACTTCTTTGCAGTGTTCACGCTTTACTAAGGCACTACCCAAAAGGCGCCACAAGAGGGCACTCCAACACAAGAGATGACCTATGTACACTGATGCACTTAGTAACAGTCAGCCTCCTACTTAGCCATTACGTAATACAGCGATATTACAGTGTACAAATTCACATAAATTTGCAGTGGGAAAAAACAAAGCAGGAACAAGCCCAAAACAATAAAATAACTGGGCTGCCATAGCTATTGCTAACTAGCACATACGCTAAAGGTAACTAAAACCAATACCAACCAATGTTTTGCAGAAACACTGTAATTTCACTCAAATACTATGAAATAGCAGTAATACTATGATTTGGCAGAAATACTATGTCTTTGCAGAAACACTGTAATTTCACTCAAATAATATGAAATAGCAGTAATACTATGATTTGGCAGAAATACTATGTTTCAGTACAAATACTATGACTAAGCAGAAATACTATGACTTAGAAGTAATACTATAACAAAAGGGATTCCTCAAAATACTATGAAATTGCAGTAATTCTATGATTTGGCAGAAATACTGTACTGTACAAATACAATGCTTTGGTACAAATACTATATTTTGATTTGAATACTATGATTTGGCACAAGTAGTATGATTTAGTACAAATACTACGAATTGGCAGAAATACTGTGACTTAGCAGTAATACTATAACATAACAGATATACTATGATTTTGCAGACAGTCTATGTTTTTGCACAACTAGCACAATATGGCAGAAATACTATGATTTGGCACAAGTACTATGATTTAGTACAAATACTACGATTTGGCAATAATACTGGGTTTTAGCACAACTACTGAGATTTGGGTGAAATACTATGATTTAGAAGAAATACTATGACTTCAGTACAAATACAATGTTTTGGTTCAAATAATATGATTTGCAAAAATACTATGATTTGATACAAGTACCATGATTTAGTACATATACTACAATTTCGCTCAAATACTATGAAATTGCAGTGATACTATGATTTTGAAGGAATACTATGATTTGGTAGAAATACTATGCCTTAGTAATAATACTATAACATAGCAGATATAATGTGATTTTGCAGACATAGTATGTTTTTGCACAAATACTACGATTTCGCTCAAATACTATGGAATTGCAGTAATACTATGATTTGGAATGCTATGATTTGGTAGGAATACTATGCCTTAGTAGTAATACTATAACATAACAGATATACTATGATTTTGCAGAAATTCTATGTTTTTGCACAAATACTACAACAACTACTACTACAAATACTACAAGAAATACTATGTTTGGGCAGTAATACTATTATTTGCTATAAATACTATTATTTGGCACATATACCATAATCAGCAGATATACTATAACATAACAGAAATTCTATGACTTAGTAGTAACACTAATATAACAGAAATTTTAACTGGCCACAAATAACATGATTTGGCACAAATACCATGATTTGGCAAAAGATACCATGATTTGCCACAAATACGATCATATTGCAGAAATACTATGATTGGGTACAAATACTATGATTTGGCACAAGTACTATGAATAAGTACAAATACTATGATTTGGCAGAAATACTATGATTTAGCAGAAATACTATGTTTTAACATAAATAATATCTTTTCACAGAAATTTCTGCTAAAGGTACTATTTCTGCTTTTAGCAGAAATACTGTAATTTTGCATAAATACTATGATTTGGGATAAATACTATGATTTGGCAGATATACTATATTCAGCACATAAACTATAACATAACAGACATTCCTGCACTTAGTAGTAATCTCATAACATAAAATTAATATTATGGTTCTGCCCCAAACCATGATTTGGCACAAATACCATGATTTTTCAAAAATACTATGATTTAGCAGAAATACTATGATTGAGCAGAAGTACTAAGATGTAGTTGAAGTACTTTGATTTAGCACAAATACTATTATGGAGGAGTAATACTTTAACATGGGAGAAATATTGATATACACACACACACACACATAGAGCAAAGTGTACAGGGGCTGTTAAGAGTCTGGGCTTGGTATATCTAGGTCAGCTAAATTGGCTGCACCTGCTGTAATCAGCACTTACACACACAGACACAGAGACAGCTATGAGTTTTCTGCAGTGTATTTCTCACTTTCAGGATTCCCCTCGAACAAATGGCCATAATTTCCTAACCGTAGGGGCTAGAACGCTCATTCTGACACCGATTTGTTCAGAAGAGATGGGGAAAACTTCAGGCCTTCATAATTCAGAGATAAAATATAAATTATTGAAGATATATGACTTGTAATACACTGTAACTGAGTAGAGGCGAAGCAAAACTGCCTTGACTTGCCCTCAAACAACGTTTTGTAACTCTAAATCTATATGGAGCATCAAAATCATTCTTTCACCGTAAGAAACAGCAGGCTTTGGTGAACAGTCATGGAAATTTTCAGGTCTCTGTTGAAATCAATCAAAAGATATGATGAGAGAAAAAAGTGCCTCATTTCCAGAGTTTGAAATCTGAAGAAATCTGAGCGAGGAAAAATTTCCTACCCTCAAACAAGTGTAATTCATGGCCAAACGGTAATAGGTGAGGAAAAATTCTTGAATTGTGAGCATCAGGGATGTCTGAAGATATATTGGCACAAGCGTCATGTCTCAACTTTGTTTCGTTAAGGAGATATGACGATTTGAAAATGACTCTCATTAGAGAATTCCAGCGCTGATTTTGAAGAAACTCTCCATTGAGTTTCTATGGAGAGTTTTGAGACTTTATGTTACTCTGAGGAGATTTGCAAAAAATCTATAAGTCCCACAACAATGATAGTGACATTTTCTGAAAGCCAGCAAAAATACCTACGTTTTGATGTATAATTTGTTTGGGTTGAGTGGAAATTGAGCGAGTAGCAAGAAGTTGTTCAGACATGAAGAGAAAATTCAGAAAGGACGAGTGCACACTCTGAGTTAATTGCATAGCAACCATAACAACGCATGTATTTTCTGAAAAATCACAATTTTGCAACTGAAAACTTAAAGAGGTATAAAATTAAAATGGTAGAAGATCTGAAAAAGCTGAATCATTCAGGAATAGCCCAATAGTCTGAGAACATTTTAAAGTTTGAATGGAGTTTCTAGGTGAAAGTATGACAAAGTAGTTAAGTTTCAAAAACAAGCAAGTTTTAGCAGAATTGTGGAAGTTTTCCATTCATTTCAATGGGACAAATTAAAGGAAAAAAGTGTAATATTTTAAAAAGTATAATAGTAATAAACACCAAAAGTCATAGCACACATTAGCAGAAAGAGCAGAACAGTATAGAGTTTGAACGGAGAAAATCGGCTGAAAACTGAGGCAGTAGATAGACGGCAAAAAAAACGTCGGAAGTCCTAAGAATAATAAAGAATAAAGAGAAACAGGAACTCAATAGTGTGGAAGCCCTTTGAGGGCATCCACACAACTAGAAAAATTTGCATTTCCTGCGAAAATGCTGTGTGGATGCCATAACGCTGAAGCTGTCTGCTGAAAATGACTGAAAAAGATGAAAAGCTGCAAAAAATTGTATGGCGGTAAAGAAACTGAAAAATTCTGCTGAAAAACAGGTGAAGAAGCAGAGTCTTTTGCTGAAAAGAGTTGAAAAGGCAAAGATTCTGCTTAAAAGGGGTAAGAAGGTTCAAATTTGTACTGAAGAGGTGAAAAAGTTTCTTCTGAAATGAGCAGAAGATACTGAGATTTGTACTGATAAGAGATGAAAGGCTGAAAATTGTGCTTAAAATAGGTGAATCAGCAGAATTTCTACTGAAAAGAGGAAAGTTGTAGAACGTTGCACTGAAAACAGGTGAATCAGTGGAATTTCCGCTAAAAAGAGAGATTTCTGCTAAAACAACCGAAAAAGCTGGTATTTGTGCTGAAAAGGGATGAAAAACTCACAATTCTGCTGAAACGGGATGAAGAAGAGGTGTTGGGGTCTTGAGACGAGTTAAATAAGTTGAACTGATATGGTTGGGTACAAATAGTATGATTTGGCAATAATACTGCGTTTTAGCACAACTACTGAGATTTGATTGAAATACTATGATTTAGAAGAAATATTATGACTTTGTGCAAATACAATGTTTTGGCACAAATACTATGATTTGGTTGGAATGCTATGATTTGAAACTAATACTATGATTTGGCAGAAATACTATTATTTAGTAGAAATACTATGATTTACCAGAAATACTATGTTTCTCCAAAAGTACTATGATTTTGCAGAAATACTATGCCTTAGGAGTAATACTTTAACATAACAGATATATGATGATTTTGCAGACATTCTGGTTTTACACAAATACTATAATGTGGCAGAAATACTATGTTTTAGCACAAATACTATGATTTGCTATAAATACTACGATTTGGCACATATACTTCATTCAGCAGATATACTATAACAAAACAGAAAGTCTATGACTTAGTAATAATACTATAACATAACAGATATACTATGATTTTGCAGACAGTCTATTTTTTTCCACAAATAGCACAATATGGCAGAAATACTATGATTGTGCAGAAATACTATGTTTCAGTACAAATACCATGATTTGGCATTAATACTGCGTTTTAGCAAACCTGCTGAGATTTGATTGAAATACTATGATGTAGAAGAAATACTATGACTTTGTCCAAATACTATGACTTCGTCCAAATACTATGTTTTGGTTCGAATTCTATGATTTGCATCAAATACTATGATTTGGCACAAGTACCATGATTTCGTACAAATACTACGATTTCGCTCAATATGAAATTGCAGTAATACTATGATTTTGAAGAAATACTATGATTTGGTAGAATTACTATGCCTTAGTAGTAATACTATAACATAACAGATATACTGTAATTTTGCAGACATTGTATGTTTTTGCACAAATACTACGATGTCTCTCGAATACTATGAAATTGCAGTAATACTATGATTTTGAAGGAATACTATGATTTGGTAGAAATACTATGCCTTAGTAGTAATACTATAACATAACAGATATACTGTGATTTTGCAGACATAGTATGTTTTTGCACAAATACTACGATTTCGCTCAAATACTGTGAAATTGCAGTAATACTATGATTTTGAAGGAATACTATGATCTGGTAGAAATACTATGCCTTAGTAGTAATACCATAACATAACAGATATACTGTGATTTTGGAGACATAGTATGTTTTAGAACAAATACTACGATTTCACTCAAATACTATGAAATTGCAGTAGTACTATGATTTTGAAGGAATACTTTGATTTGGTAGAAATACTATGCCTTAGTAGTAATACTATAACATAACAGATATACTGTGATTTAGCAGACACAGTATGTTTTGCACAAATACTACGATTTGGCAAGAAATACTATGTTTGGGCACAAATAATATGATTTGCTATAAATACTATGATTTGGCTCATATACTATAATCAGCAGATATACTATAACATAATAGAAATTCTACGACTTAGTAGTAATACTATAGCTTAACAGAAATGTTATATTTTGGCACAAAAACCATGATTTGGCAAAAATACTATGATTTAGCAGAAATACTATGATTGAGCAGAAGTACTAAGATGTAGTAGAAGTACTTTGATTTAACAGAAATACTATTATGGAGTAGTAATACTTTCTGCAATCAGAGGTACTGCTTCTGTCTGCTTCATCAGGCCTTGTACTTGTATGTATTTCTGCCATGGAGCGTTAACAAGAATCTGAGGTCCGTATTAGACAAACTGCTAACATCATAAAACTTTGCAGAATTGTAATAAATTAGCAATATAAATTACAGGTCTGTGATAGTGTATAAATTTGTAGTGAAAAAAAACCATGTGGACCAAGGTGGAATTGAACCCACGACCTTTGGGCTGGAGACCCGTGTCATTACCAAATGCGCCACCAGCATAGAGAGCCGGTGCCTGGAAAACAGGGAGATGAGCAGTCAGAATTAGATCACGGTGAGAGGCATAAAGCGTCTGGAGTTACAAAATGTCGTGTAACTCAAAAACTAGGTGGGATAGAAGCACAACTCCTTTACTGGGTGAATCAGCAGAATTTCATGAACTTTGACTGCGATTTCCATAGCTCTTTGTACCTCCGTCGCGGAGATATGACGAGAGAAGAAACGGCTTCATTTTAAGAGTTTGAAAACAAACGTAATTTATGGCTCAACAGAAAGACGACACTTTGCTTTATTAAAATTATTGTGGCATGCAGATGAATCTTGCAAAGAAACTCACAGGAGAGATTGAGCCTGTATTTCCACCCCAAGCTGGCAGGGGAGCTTTTATTGAACATACTTGCTTGTGCTACAATGTGCTTCAAGGGTCAATAACAGCATAACAGAACTCACTTATGGTACTGCATTCTTCCTATAAAACAATAACTGTCAGTGACTTTGTACCGTAGTATAAACACAACATTCAAGACAACAGTTAAAAGTAACGTAACCATAAACAATGAAACAAGAACATCTAAAATGCAGCACATGTCCCAAGGAATGATGGGAGAGAACTAGCTGTTCCCCCAACACGCCACATTATTTATGATTTGTGATTTGGCAGAAACACTGGGACTTGGTATAAATATTATGATTTACATGAAATACTTTGACTTAGCAGAAATTCTATAATCTAGCAAAAGCACTTCAGCATAGCAGAAATTCTATGATTGAGCAGAATTACTAGGATTTAGCACAAACACTATGATTTGTCTAAAAAAAACCCTTTATTTTGCAGTTATATTGTGATTTGGCAGAAATACTATGCTTTGGAACAAATACCAAGATTTGGCAGAAATACTATGAGCAGTAATAATATAACATAGCAGAAATACTGTTATTTTGTGAAAATACTATGCTTTGGCACAAATACCATGATTTGGCCAAAATACTATGATTTAGCAGAAATACTATGATTGAGCAGAAGTACTAAGATTTAGTAGAAGTACTTTGATTTAACAGAAATACTATTATGGAGGAGTAATACTTTAAAATGGGAGAAATATTGATACACACACACATACAAAGAGCCTAAAGGGAACAGTGGCTGTTAAGAGTCTGGGCTTGGTATATCTAGGTCAGTTAAATTAGCTGCACCTGCTGTAATCAGCCCTTACACACACAGACAGGTATAAGTTTTCTGCAGTGTATTTCTTACATTCACATTCAGGATTCCCCTCGAACTTCCTGGTCTCAAGGCAGCTACTCATCTCACTGAGCCAAACTCATTCTCACAAAGAAGAGGTGGATAGACTGACAATTGTGGTGAAATTATCAGAAGCTGCTGAGAACTGTGCTGATAAGAGGCAAAAAGGATGAAAATTTTGCAGAAAAGAGGTGAATCAGCAGAATTTCTGCAGAAAAGAGGCAAAGAAGCAGAACGTTGTGCTGAAAAGAGGTGAATCAGCAGAGTTTCTGCTGAAAAGAGTTTTTTTTTCTGAAAACCGCCAAAAAAGCTGGAATTTGTGCTGAAAAGGGGTGAAAAAAATGAAAATTTTCCTGAAAAGGGGTGAAGAAGCTAAAGTATACCAAATCAAAGTATTTGTGCCAAAAGATGGTATTTCTGCCATATTGTGGTATTTGCGCCACAAAAGTTACTACATTACAACATGAATACAGATTAAAGATGAAAGAAACTGGCAACAAATTCCTCCACTACAAACCAGTCTGATACCACTTCTTTGCAGTGTTCACGTTTACTAAGGCACTACCCAAAAGGCGCCACAAGAGGGCACTCCAACACAACAGATGACCTATGTATACTGATGCACTTAGTAACAGTCAGCCTCCTACTTAGCCACTACGTAATACAGTGATATTACAGTGTACAAATTCACATAAATTTGCAGGGGAACAAACAAAGCAGGAACAAGCCCAAAACAATCAAATAACTGTGCTGCCATAGCTATCGCTAACTAGCACATTTATCGCTAAAGGTAACTAAAACCAATACACACAAGTAGCAGGGTAAACATCTTAAGCATGGAACATTAACTCACGCTTATGTGACACACACCATCCCCAACAAATACAGGATGGGCTATTTGCTCCCCTTCCCAGCAGCTCTCTCCTCAATCGTTAGCCCAGGAACGAAGGAAGACCATCTAGCTCAGAAGTCCCATGAATTCCCTCACTGCTCAGAGGCTGCTGGGTAATGTAGCTCACACTAACACAGGTTTTCTACAAGCACAAATACTATAACATAGCAGAAATACTGTGATTTTGTTGAAATACTATGCTTTAGGACAAATACTATGATTTGGCAGAAATACTATGTTTTAGGACATATACTATGATTTGGCTCAAATACTATGATATAGCAGCAATACTATGTTTTGGTACAAATGCTGCGCTTAGGCACAAATATTATGATTTGGCAGACACTATGATTTAGCAGAGATAATATGATTTGGCAGAAATACTAAACTTTGGCACAAATACTATAATTGAGTGCAAGTACTTTAAGATAACAGAAATACTATGATTTAGCAGAAATACAATGTTTTTGCAGAAACACTGTAATTTCACTCAAATACTTTGAAATAGCCGTAATACTATGATTTGGCAGAACATAACAGAAATTCTACGACTTAGTAGTAATACTATAACATAACAGAAATATTAATTGGGCACAAATACTATAATTTTGCACAAGTACCATGTTTTGGCAAAATCCCATAATTTGGCATAAATACTATGATTTGGCAGACACTATGATTTAGCAGAGATAATATCATTTGGCAGAAATACTAAACTTTGGCACAAATACAATAATTGAGTACTTTAAGATGAGAGAAATACTATGATTTTGCAGAAATACAATGTTTTGCAGAAACACTGTAATTTCACTCAAATACTATGACTTAGAAGTAATACTATGATTTGGCAGAAATACTATGTTTCAGTACAAATACTATGACAAAGCAGAAATACTATGACTTAGAAGTAATACTATAACAAAAGGGATTCCTCAAAATACTATGAAATTGCAGTAATTCTATGATTTGGCAGAAATACTGTACTTCGTACAAATACAATGCTTTGGTACAAATACTATATTTTGATTTCAATACTATGATTTGGCACGAATAGTATGATTTAGTACAAATACTACGAATTGGCAGAAATACTGTGACTTAGTAGTAATACTATAACATAACAGATATACTATGATTTTGCAGACAGTCTATGTTTTTGCACAACTAGCACAATATGGCAGAAATACTATGATTTGGCACAAGTACTATGATTTAGTACAAATACTCTTATTGGCACAAATACTATGTTTCAGTACAAATACTACGATTTGGCAATAATACTGGGTTTTAGCACAACTACTGAGATTTGGGTGAAATACTATGATTTAGAAGAAATACTATGACTTCGTACAAATACAATGTTTTGGTTCAAATAATATGATTTGCAAAAATACTATGATTTGGTACAAGTACCATGATTTAGTACAAATACTACAATTTTGCTCAAATACTATGAAATTGCAGTGATACTATGATTTTGAAGGAATACTATGATTTGGTAGAAATACTATGCCTTAGTAATAATACTATAACATAGCAGATATAATGTGATTTTGCAGACATAGTATGTTGTTGCACAAATACTACGATTTCGCTCAAATACTATGGAATTGCAGTAATACTATGATTTGGAATGCTATGATTTGGTAGGAATACTATGCCTTAGTAGTAATACTATAACATAACAGATATACTATGATTTTGCAGAAATTCTATGTTTTTGCACAAATACTACAACAACTACTACTACAAATACTACAAGAAATACTATGTTTGGGCAGTAATACTATTATTTGCTATAAATACTATTATTTGGCACATATACCATAATCAGCAGATATACTATAACATAACAGAAATTCTATGACTTAGTAGTAACACTAATATAACAGAAATTTTAACTGGCCACAAATAACATGATTTGGCACAAATACCATGATTTGGCAAAAGATACCATGATTTGGCACAAATACGATCATATTGCAGAAATACTATGATTGGGTACAAATACTATGATTGGGTACAAATACTATGATTTGGCACAAGTACTATGAATAAGTACAAATACTATGATTTGGCAGAAATACTATGATTTAGCAGAAATACTATGATTTAGCAGAAATACTATGTTTTAACATAAATAATATCTTTTCACAGAAATTTCTGCTAAAAGGTACTATTTCTGCTTTTTAGCAGAAATACTGTAATTTTGCATAAATACTATGATTTGGGATAAATACTATGATTTGGCAGATATACTATATTCAGCACATAAACTATAACATAACAGACATTCCTGCACTTAGTAGTAATCTCATAACATAAAATTAATATTATGGTTCTGCCCCCAAACCATGATTTGGCACAAATACCATGAGTTTTTCAAAATACTATGATTTAGCAGAAATACTATGATTGAGCAGAAGTACTAAGATGTAGTAGAAGTACTTTGATTTAGCACAAATACTATTATGGAGGAGTAATACTTTAACATGGGGAAATATTGATATACACACACACACAGAGCCTAAAGTGTACAGGGGCTGTTAAGAGTCTGGGCTTGGTATATCTAGGTCAGCTAAATTGGCTGCACCTGCTGTAATCAGCACTTACACACACAGACACAGAGACAGCTATGAGTTTTCTGCAGTGTATTTCTCATTCAGGATTCCCCTCGAACAAATGGCCATAATTTCCTAACCGTAGGGGCTAGAACGCTCATTCTGACACCGATTTGTTCAGAAGAGATGGGGAAAACTTCAGGCCTTCATAATTCAGAGATAAAATATAAATTATTGAAGATATATGACTTGTAATACACTGTAACTGAGTAGAGGCGAAGCAAAACTGCCTTGACTTGCCCTCAAACAACGTTTTGTAACTCTAAATCTATATGGAGCATCAAAATCATTCTTTCACCGTAAGAAACAGCAGGCTTTGGTGAACAGTCATGGAAATTTTCAGGTCTCTGTTGAAATCAATCAAAAGATATGACGAGAGAAAATGTGTGCCACATTTCCAGAGTTTGAAATCTGAAGAAATCTGAGTGAGGGAAAAATTTCCTACCCTCAAACAAGTGTAATTCATAGCCAAACGGTAATAGGTGAGGAAAAATTCTTGAATTGTGAGCATCAGGGATGTCTGAAGATATATTGGCACAAGCGTCATGTCTCAACTTTGTTTCGTTAAGGAGATATGACGATTTGAAAATGCCTCTCATTAGAGAATTCCAGCGCTGATTTTGAAGAAACTCTCCATTGAGTTTCTATGGAGAGTTTTGAGACTTTATGTTACTCTGAGGAGATTTGCAAAAATCTATAAGTCCCACAACAATGATAGTGACATTTTCTGAAAGCCAGCAAAAATACCTACGTTTTGATGTATAATTTGTGGGGGTTGAGTGGAAATTGAGCGAGTAGCAAGAAGTTGTTCAGACATGAAGAGAAAATTCAGAAAGGACGAGTGCACACTCTGAGTTAATTGCATAGCAACCATAACAACGCATGTATTTTCTGAAAAATCACAATTTTGCAACTGAAAACTTAAAGAGGTATAAAATTAAAATGGTAGAAGATCTGAAAAAGCTGAATCATTCAGGAATAGCCCAATAGTCTGAGAACATTTTAAAGTTTGAATGGAGTTTCTAGGTGAAAGTATGACAAAGTAGTTAAGTTTCAAAAACAAGCAAGTTTTAGCAGAATTGTGGAAGTTTTCCATTCATTTCAATGGGACAAATTAAAGGAAAAAAGTGTAATATTTTAAAAAGTATAATAGTAACTAGAAAAATTTGCATTTCCTGCGAAAATGCAGTGTGGATGCTGTAACGCTGAAGCTGTCTGCTGAAAATAGCTTAAAAAGCTGAAAAGTAGCAAAAAATTGTAATAAATTTGCAGAAGCAAAAGAACTTAGCAAAAATTGCATTGCAGAAATACTGTGATTTAGGACAAATACTACAACATAGCAGAAATGCTGTGATTCAGCAAATATACTATGCTATGGCACGAATAGAAAGAATATGCTCAAATACTATGATTTTGCAATAATACTAAGATTTGGCATAAATAGTATGCTTTGGCACAAATACTATAATTAATTACAAGTACAATAACATAGCAGAACTATCAAGATTTGGCAGAAATACGATGTTTTGGTAGAAATAGTATGATTTAGCAGAAATGCTGTATTTAGCACAAATATCGAAAAAGTAGCAGAAACACTATAATTTAGCATAATAGTAATAACTTACACAATTACAAATATGGACACATATGGAAACACATGCACAGAGACACACACACAGGATCCAATCCAGTCAACCAGTCTAAATATATTGAATTTGAATCTTACAATGAGATGCTCCCATAAAAGGCTTTCTCTCTCTCTCACACACACACACACACACACACACACACACAGCAGCAGCATCAGCAAGTGAACAGGCGCTGTTAACAGCATGTTTCTAGGTCAGTCAAACAGCTGTAAGCTTCTCAATTTGAATCCACCAATCAGAGAGGCTGTGTGCTTTTTCCCGCCAAAACTGGTGCTTTTACAGCACAGAGAGAGACAGGATTTCTGCAGTCTATTTCGCATAGTGAGGACTCCCCTCAAACAAACAGCCATAAATTCCTAACCGTAGGGGCTAAAACGGTCATTCTTAGACTGTTTTGTTCAGAAGACATGGGAGAATCTTGAAATGTTGACCATTTAAAATAAAAATATGAAATATCATAGATATATGACATAGATGATTGGTTATCTAAGAAGCCACGAGGGCCCCAATATGCAAATTTGAATGTGTCAGGCCTCAGATATGATTGGCTGGCTGGGAAGCCATGAAGGCAACAATATGCAAATTTGAATGTGCAAGCGCTCAGATATGATTGGTTGTCTTAGAAGCCATATAAAAAGCAGTAAAACTGTACTATAATTTGGTAGAAAAACTATAATTAATCAAAAATACTATATTTGGCAGAAATACTATTTTGTAGCAGAAACACTATATTTAGCACAAATCTTATGAAATAGCAGAAATAATATGATTTAGCAGAAATGCTGTATTTAGCACAAATACTGAAAAGCAGCAGAAATGCTGTGACTTAGCACAACAGTAATAACTTATAGAAAAATTGGAAAAGCAAAATGGACAGCTGAAAAAACTCCTGAACATGCTAAGGGTCCCTCAAATCTAATTGTTAAATGAAAAAAACAAAATCAGCAAAAAAAGTATAACAGTCACACAATCACAAATATGGACACATATGGAAACACACATGCACAGAAAGACACACACAGGACCAAATTCAGTCAACCAGTCTAAATATATTGAATTTAAATCATATAATAAGATGCTCCCATCAAAAGGCTCTCTCTCTCTCTCTCTCTCTCTCACACACACACACACACACACACACACACACACACACACACACACACACACACACACAGAGCCTAAAGGGAACAGTATTTGTGCCATGGAGTGTTAACAAGAATCTGAGGTCCATATTACAAAAGCTGCTAAAATCATAAAAGGTTGCAGAATTGTAATAAATGATGAATATGAATTAGTGGTCTGTGATAGTGTATTAATTTGTAGGAAAAAACACATGTTGCCCAAGGTGTAATTGAACCCATGACCTTTGGGTTGCAGACCTGTGTCATTACCAACTGCGCCACTGGGAAAGAGAGCGGCGCCTGGAAAACAGGGTGATGAGCAGTCAGAATCAGATTGCGGTGAGAGGCGAAAACGCCGTTTTTGCAGTTACAAAACGTCGTGTAACTCAAAAACTAGGTGGACTAGAAGCATAATTCTTGTACTGGGTGAATCAGCGTACTTTGGTGTACTTTGACTGTGATTTGCATTGCTCTTTGTACATCTGTCGCTGAGATATGACGAGAGAAGAAAGGGCAGACCCCAGATATGATTGGCTGGCTGGGAAGCCGTGCAGGCCCTGATATGTATTTGTATGTATCAGTCCTCACAGAGGATTAGCTGCCTGGGGACCTGGCAGAAATATATAGAAATAGTATGATTAAGCATAAATACTACATTTTTAGAAAAACTATATTAAGCACAAATCCTATAAAAAGCAGAAATACTATATTAAGCAATATAAATATCCTCTAAAATCCTATAAAAAGCAGTAAAACTGTACTATGATTTGGTAGAAAAACCTAATTAATCAAAAATACTAAATTTGGCAGAAATAGCAGAAACACTACATTTAGCACAAATCTTATGAAATAGCAGAAAGAGTATGATTTAGCAGAAATGCTGTATTTAGCACAAATCTCATAAAATAGCAGACATAGTATGATTTTGCAGAAATGCTGTATTTAGCACAAATACTGAAAAGCAGCAGAAATGCTATGACTCAACACAATAGTAATAACTTAAATAGAAAAATTGGAAAAGCAAAATGGACAGCTGAAAGAATCCTGAACATGCTAAGGGTCCCTCAAATGTAATTGTTAAATGAAAAAAATCAGCAAAAAAAAAGTATAACAGTGACACAATCACAAATATGGACACATATGGAAACACACATGCACAGAGAGACACACACAGGATCAAATTCAGTCAACCAGTCTAAATATATTGAATTTAAATCATATAATAAGATGCTCCCATAAAACTCTCTCTCTAAGCCTCCCTTTCTCTCTCTCTCTCACACACACACACACACACACACACACACACACACACACACACACACACACACACACAGGAGACAAGCAAGTTTCTAGGTCAGTCAAGCAGCCTGGGAGCTGCTAAATTTGAATCCACCAATCAGAGAGGCTGTGTACTTTTTCCCCGCCAAAACAGGTGCAGCCGTTTTACACACTCAGCACAGAGAGACAGGATTTCTGCAGTGTATTTCTCATAGTGAGGATTCCTCTCAAACAAATGGCCATAATTTCCTAACCGTAGGGGCTAGAACGGTCATTCTTACACCGCTTTGTTCAGAAGAGATGGGGAATCTTCAAGTGTTAACAATTTATCATTAAAATATGAATTATTAAAGATATTTGACTTGTAATGCACCATAACTGAGTAGAGGCGAAGCAAAAACTGCCTTGACCTGCCCTCAAACAACGCTTTGTAACTCTAAATCTATTTGGAGTATCGATATAATTCTTTCACCGTAAGAGACAGCAGGCTTTGGTGAACAGTCATGGAAATTTTCAGGTCTTTGTGGAAATCTATCAAAAGATATGACGAGAGAAAAAAGTGGTTCATTTCCAGAGTTTGAAAGCTGAAGAAATCTGAGCGAAGGACGAATTTCCTACCCTCAAACAAGTCTAACTCATTTCAGAACGGTAATAGGTGAGAAAAAATTCTTGAATTGTGAGCGTCAGGAGTGTCTGAAGATATACGGGGACAAGCCTCATGTTTTAACTTCGCTTCGTTAAGGAGATATGACGATTTGAATATGCCTCTCATTAGAGAAATCAAGCGATGATTTTGAACAAACTCTCCATTGACTTTCTATGGAGAGTTTTCTGACTTTGTGTTGGTCTGAGGAGATTTGCCAAAATTCTATAAATCTCACAACAATGATAGTGACATTTTCTGAAAGCCAGCAAAAATACCTACGTTTTGATGTATAATTTGTGTGGGTTAAGTGAAAATTGAGCGAGTAGCAAGAAGTTGTTCGGACATGAAGAGAAAATTGCCAAAGGTACAGTGGCTCACTTAGAACCAACTGCATAGCAACCATAACAACGCATGTATTTTCTAAAAAATCACAAAGATGAAACTCAAAACTTAAAGAGGGATAAGATGAAAACGGTAACAGATATGAAAAAGCTGAATCATTCATGAATAACCCAATAATTTGTGAACATTTTAAAGTTTGAATGGTTGTTCTAGGCGAAAGTATGAGAAAGTAGTTAAGTTTCAAAAAGAGTAAGTTTTAGCAGAATTATGGAAGTTTCCCATTCATTTCAATGGGACAAATTAAAGGAAAAAGCTTAATATTTTAAAAAGTATAAGAGCAGAAAATACCAAAAGTCATAGCCGGGATTAGCAGAAATAGCAGAATAGTTTAAAATTTGAACGGCAAAAATCGGCTGAAAATTGTGGAAGTAGATAAGGTCCAAAAAACGTACGGAAGCAACTTGAAGATGAAGAATAATAATAAAGAATAAAGAGAAACAGGAACTCAATAGTGTGGATGCTTAATCAGCATCCACACAATAAACACCAAAAGTCATAGCACACATTAGCAGAAAGAGCAGAACAGTATAGAGTTTGAACGGAGAAAATCGGCTGAAAACTGAGGCAGTAGATAGACGGCAAAAAACCGTCGGAAGTCCTAAGAATAATAAAGAATAAAGAGAAACAGGAACTCAATAGTGTGGAAGCCCTTTGAGGGCATCCACACAATAAAGAGAAACAGGAACTCAATAGTGTGGAAGCCCTTTGAGGGCATCCACACAACTAGAAAAATTTGCATTTCCTGCGAAAATGCAGTGTGGATGCTTTAAAGCTGAAGCTTTCTGCTGAAACTAGCTGAAAAAGCTGAAAAGTTGCAGAAATTGTAAAAACTTTGCAGAAGCAAAGGAACTTTGCTAAAATGTAGTGACTTAGCAGAACTGCAATATCTTAGAGGAAACATAATACTTGGCAGAAATACAATAGCATAGCAGAACTTAGCAGAAATATTGTAACTTACCAGAAACACGATAACTTCTCAAAAATACAAGAATTTAGGAGAAATAGTATAAGATAACAGAAAGAATATATTTAGCCAAACATTCTTAAACATAACAGAAATACTATGATTTAGAGAAACAGTACAACATAGCAAAAATACAATATTAAGCAGAAATAGAATGATTTAGCAGAAATGCTGTATTTAACACAAATCTTATAAAATAGCACAAATAGTATGATTTAACACAATAGTAATAACTTGAATAGAAAAATTGGAAAAGCAAAATGGACAGCTGAAAACATGCTGAACATGCTATGGGTCCCTCAAATATAATTGTTAAATGAAAAAAATCGGCAAAAAAAAATGTAACAGCCACACAATCACAAATATGGACACATATGGAAACACACATGCACAGAGAGACACACACACAAGATCCAATTCAGTCAACCAGTCTAAATATATTGAATTTGAATCTTACAATGAGATGATCCCATAAAAAGGCTTTCTCTCTCTCTCTCTCAGTCACTCACTCACACACACACACACACACACACACACACACACACACACACACACACACACACACACACACACACACACACACACACACACAGCATCAGCAAGTGAACAGGGGCTGTTAACAGCATGTTTCTAGGTCAGTAAAACAGCTGTGAGATTCTCAATTTGAATCCACCAATCAGAGGGGCTGTGTGCTTTTTCCTGCCAAAACTGGTCCACCAAGTGCAGGCTTTTACACCACAGAGAGAGACAGGATTTTTGCAGTCCATTCCTCATAGTGAGGACTCCCCTCAAACAAACAGCCATAAATTCCTAATTGTAGGGGCTAAAACGGTCATTCTTAGACCGTTGTTTTCAGAAGACATGGGAGAATCTTGAAATGTTGACCATTTAAAATAAAAATATGAAATATCATAGATATATGACAGAGATGATTGGTTGTCTTAGAAGCCATGAATGCCCCAATATGCAAATTTGAATGTGCCAGGCCTCAGATATGATTGGCTGGCTGGGAAGCCATGAAGGCAACAATATGCAAATTTGAATGTGCAAGCCTTCGGATATGATTGGTTGTCTTAGAAGCCATATAAAAAGCAGTAAAACTGTACTATGATTTGGTAGAAAAACTATAATTAATCAAAAATACTATATTTGGCAGAAATACTATTTTTTAGCAGGAACACTATATTTAGCACAAATCTTATGAAATAGCAGAAATAGTATGATTTAGCAGAAATGCTGTATTTAGCACAAATCTCATAAAATAGCAGAAATAGTATGATTTAGCAGAAATGCTGTATTTAGCACAAATACTGGAAAGCAGCAGAAATGCTATGACTTAGCACAATAGTAATAACCTAAACAGAAAAATTGGAAAAGCAAAATGGACAGCTGAAAAAATCCTGAACATGCTAAGGGTCCCTCAAATCTAATTGTTAAAGGAAAAAAAATCAGCAAAAAAAAGTATAACAGTCACACAATCACAAATATGTACACATATGGTAACACACATGAACAGACAGACACACACAGGATCAAATTCAGTCAACCAGTCTAAATATATTGAATTTAAATCACACACATGCACACGCACACACACACACACACACACACACACACACACACACACAGCAGCAGCAGCATCAACAAGTGAACAGGGGTTGTTAACAGCCTGTTTCTAGGTCAGTCAAGCAGCCTGGGAGCTGCTAAATTTGAATCCACCAATCAGAGAGGCTGTGTAGTTTTTCCCGCCAAAACAGGTGCACCTCTTTTTACACACATGCAGCACAGAGACAGGATTTGTGCTGTCTAGTTTTCATAGTCAGGATTCCCCTCAAACAAATGGCTATAATTTCCTAACCGTAGGGGCTAGAACAGTCATTCTTACACCGTTTTGTTCAGAAGAGATGGGGGAATCTTAAAGTATTGACAATTCATCATTAAAATATGAATTATTGAAGATATTTGACTTCTAATGCACCATAACTGAGTAGAGGCAAAGCGAAAACTACCTTGACTTGCCCTCAAACAACGCTTTCTAACTCTAAATCTATTTGGAGTATTGATATCATTCTTTCACCGTAAGAGACAGCAGGCTTTGGTGAACAGTCATGGAAATTTTCAGGTCTCTGTGGAAATCCATCAAAAAGATATGACGAGAGAAAAAAGTGCCTCATTTCCAGAGTTTGAAATCTGAAGAAATCTGAGCGAGGGACAAATTTCCTACCCTCAAACAAACCCAATTCATGGCCAAATGGTAATAGGTGAGAAAGAAATTCTTGAATTGTGAGCGTCAGGAGTGTCTGAAGATATATTGGCACAAGCCTCATGTCTTAACTTCGCTTCGTTGGGGAGATATGACGATTCGAAAATGCCTCTCATTACAGAAATCAAGCGGTGATTTTAAACGAACTCTCCATTGACTTTCTATGGAGAGTTTTGAGACTTTGTGTTGGTCTGAGGAGATTTGCCAAAATTCTATAAATCTCAAAACAATGATAGTGACATTTTTTTTTTTTTTTTTTTTTTTTTTTACCTGTCCCGTTTGGTTCTTTTGCCATCAGAATTATTGTCTAAAGGCGAAGAAAGATGCCCAACGGATTTACTTTACCAAATGGACCATCCCAGCCTTGCCGTAATGGTCCATTTGATTCACCTTTTATTGTTTATTTTATTTTCACTTGCTGAATACGGGACAGACTTGACTGGTGGAAAGAAAGGGAGAAAGAAAGAGGAAAGAAAAACAGCTGAGAAGAGGGACGGGGAAAAGGGCAAAACCAAAACCAACAGAATAAGCAGACAAAAATACATATATCGATCACCTGGATCACCTGTTGAGAAAGAAAAAAGAAAGCAAGCAGAAGAAAACGAGAGTAATAAACAACATCACAATGATATATGGGAATATGACAGTAAATACTAAATATTAAACATTATTGTGCAGCACGTGAGATCGACAGCGCACAGTGTGCTTTGAGGTAGGAGCCAAAAAGGGTGTAGTTTGTGTGTGTGATCACCCGTGTGTGCACCTGTGAGCATGAACGCGCTTGTTTTAAAAGGTTCCTTCATGTAATGATCTGCTAGAGGGTGTGGGGGCCACTGCCCCGTCCTCCAGGGCATGAAGCAGGTATGGAGGAGATCAAAACTCCAGACATCCAGAGGCCCCCAGAACACAAGAGACCAAGGAAGACCAACAGAGGGCAGCAGCGCATGCTATCCCAGAAAGAGCTGAGGAGAGTCCCAGATGAGGGGTCACTCAGCAGCCGCGGAGCAGAAGCCGGGGGTTGCAGTGACGTGCCCGTGAGCTCCGCCCGGCAGCCAGCTGTGCCTGAGTGACCGAGCCCCGGGCCGAGAGGCCAAGGGCACCCCATCCCAAGTGGCCCGAGCGAGCCCCAGGCTCCAGGCCCCGATAAGCAGCCGCCAAGGAGTGAGCCGGTGGGTACCTGGGCGCCACCCCGGACACAAAGAACCACCAACGCACCGATGTCTGAGGGCGCCTGCCACCGGCAGGGGAAGTGGTGGGGGAGATGGGCCTCAAACCTTGGAGGGCCTGAGATGTCCCCAGAGAGGTGGCGTCTGATACCCAACCTGACATATAGACACAGACAGATAGTGACATTTTCTGAAAGCCAGCAAAAATACCTACGTTTTGATGTATAATTTGTGGAAGTTGAGTGAAAATTGAGCAAGTAGCAAGAAGTTGTTCGGACATGAAGAGAAGAATGCGAAACCTACAGTGGCACACTGAAAGCCAAGTGCATAGCAACCATAACAACGCATGTATTTTCTGAAAAATCACAAAGATGAAACTCAAAACTTAAAGAGGGATAAGATGAAAACGGTAACAGATATGAAAAAGCTGAATCATTAATGAATAGCCCAATAATTTGTGAACATTTTAAAGTTTGAATGGTTGTTCTACGTGAAAGTAGGAAAAAGTAGTTAAGTTTCAAAAACAAGCAAGTTTTAGCAGAATTGCGGAAGTTTCCCATTCATTTCAATGGGACAAATTAAAGGAAAAAAGCTTAATATTTTAAAAAGTATAATAGCAAAAAATACCAAAAGTCATTGCCGGAATTAGCAGAAATAGCAGAATAGTTTAAAATTTGAACGGTGAAAATCGGCTGAAAATTGTTGAAGTAGTTAAACAGCAAAAAACGTACGGAAGCAACTTGAAGAATAATAATAAAGTAGAATAATAATAATAAAGAATAAAGAGAAACAGGAACTCAATAGTGTGGATGCATAAAGCATCCACACTATTGAATAAAGTAGAATAATAAAGAATAAAGAGAAACAGGAACTCAATAGTGTGGATGCCTAAAGCATCCACACAATAATAATAAAGAATAAAGAGAAAAAAAATTACTTCTTGCAACATTTTTATGGCATTCTCCACAACATTTGTCAACCAAACACAGTTCAACCTTCACACTGGACTTAAAGTAAGCACAAGGCTCCCCTGACAGGGTATTTCAAGTTAAATGCACATTACTGTTTGCTCTGTACAAGACAATAGGTTATAAACATTGACTGTGAGGGCTGATTGTGAGTGTTTAAAGATGTGTACCGCTGGCCAGAGGTGCAGAAGAGAGACCCATTAGAAATGAGAATGCAATAAAGTGAGCTCATTTACTCCTAACAACCTAAGTACATTCAGCAATGTGTCCCCTGCTGGAAATCTGGGTCGATAGAGGAGCAGTAATTACACTTCTAAGTGTCTTAATGTGACTGCCTAAATTGTTTACTTTTCTGTCTCCCAAACACTGGCTGATGGATCATTTTCATTTCCAATTTGTGAGGGCATGTGTGTATCTGCTTGTCACCATATGCATGTGTATTAGTGTATTTTCTGTGTCACAATGCAATCTAATCTGTCTAAGACAATTTTCTCATTTAGCCCTACAGCAAAGGCTTTCTTACAAAATTGTTAATGTTTTAATCTGTTTTTAGTTTAGTTTTGTGTATTTTAATGGTGATGCAAAACACAATTAATTTTTCATTTACTACATTTTGTGCTATTGCACTGAGATTAGTCACATAAGCAAATTTCTCTGATTTTCCAAAACCTCATCCACTGTGCTATAAGAAAAGGTTTTAGATATTGTTTTGACAGGTCCATATTTACTTGACTCATGTCTCATGATAGCTGTTATTTTAGCTATCATGACAGCAACATTTCAAACTGTGATAGAACCAATCCTTATTGTGGAAATTGATCTATTACGGTCAACAATTGGTTCTTTAACAGTTTTATAAAGTTATTTTTTATAAAATAAAGGGATATAGTGCTATAGTATAGAAATAAACTGTATTCATTCTCTTGGCATTGATCACCTCTGGATGTTATTTAAAAACATTTAAAAGATGTTCAAAAAGAAGGAAGCTATCATTTAAGAAAAAATATCAATAAATGTACTAATTCGTCCATCAAAACCCATAGCACTGTGTTTTCAGCTCTTCCAAGGGGATTCCAAGATATTCACACAAAAAAGTGCTGTATCTAGTATGTTATGTGTCTGCAGTTTTCTTAAAGTTGTGACTAATAAAAAAAACCCAACATATTCCCTCTTTTTCTTATGTCACCGCAACATATTTATTTGCTGTGTGCATACACATGGAAATGTCGATAGACCTGAATTCTTTTTAATGGCCAGTAAATAAATCATTACATTTTATTTTTTTAATAGACACGTTGACTCTCTCTCTTTGTCTCATTCTTTGAGCCAGTTTGTTACAACCAAGATAGTGATAGAAAGAACACTCAAGATTCACTAAATAGTGGTTACAAATCAAATGTTTATGAAAATCTGTTTCATTTGCTGTGGTTTCTTTGGAGTTCCCATGGCACTAGTTTCTTCTTATGTGTACACCTCTTAAGAATTGTCAGGTCTTGTGTGTGGAGGCGTGGAAGAGATGACCCAAACGCTGGACTCACGGTGCAGAAATAATGAGGGTTTATTGGGAGCAGGTGAACGAACAAAGCAGGAACGGTAGGAGTGACTGGCTGACTGAATAACTGAGAACTAACGGGAACAACAACATAACATCAATGACACGACCAAGACCAGGAGAGAACTGAGGACTTAAATATGCTGGCTGAATAATGACTGATAGGTGACAGGTGAGTGAACAGCTGAACATAAAGAACTACTGATAAATGGGAAGAGGGCTGAACATAATGAACACAGACCAAGGTTAACACAATAAAACAGGAAGTGGAACCGGCAGTAGAGAAACGGTGAACGTGAACTGAAAATACTGAGTCAACGACCCAGAAACCCTGACAGTACCCCCTTCAAAGGCCGGCACTCGACAGCCAAAAGAAAGAAAACCAGAACAGGGCGGGCAGAGGGGGCCCAGGACGGAGGGACGGAGTCCAAAACAAAGACAGTTCCGGTGGGCGGCCACGTGGCCAGTGGCTGAGCTGGAACAGTTCCGGTGGGCGGCCGTGAGGAAGACGGCGGCGGCCACTGAGCCGGTCCGGTGGGCGGCCGCGAGGAAGACGGCGGCGGCCACTGAGAAGATCCGGTGGGCGGCCGCGAGGAAGGCGGCGGCCACTGAGAAGGTCCGGTGGGCGGCCGCGAGGAAGACGGTGGCGGCGTCCAGAACGTGGCTTGGGCGACGGCATGGCAGCCGCAGGACCAGGCGAGGCTAACGCAGAGGCAGAAGCTGAACTGCGCGAAGCCGAGGCTGGACCAGGCAAAGCAGAAGCCGAGGCCGAGGCTGGACCAGGCGAAGCAGAAGCCGAGGCCGAGGCTGGACCAGGCGAAGCAGAAGCCGAGGCCGAGGCTGGACCAGGCGAAGCAGAAGCCGAGGCCAAGGCTGGACCAGGCGAAGCAGAAGCCGAGGCCGAGGCTGGACCAGGCGAAGCAGAAGCCGAGGCCAAGGCTGGACCAGGCGACGGCATGGAAGCCGGCGGTGACGGAGCAACAGCTTCGGAGGCTGGGCCAGTAGGCGCGGAGGCCTCTGGCTGGAGACAGGCTGGGCCAGTAGGCGCGGAGGCCTCTGGCTGGAGACAGGCTGGGCCAGCGGGTGCGGAAACCCCTGGCTGAGGAGCGGCCGGGCCAGCGGGTGCGGAAGCCCCTGGCTGAGGAGCGGCTGGGCCAGCGGGTGTGGAAACCCCTGGCTGAGGAGCGGCCGGGCCAGCGGGTGCGGAAACCCCTGGCTGAGGAGCGGGAGAGCTCACAGCTGGCTCTGGATGCTGTGGCTTCGGGTCCGGGAACTGAAATGGATGGTGAATGAGTGACTGGACTACAGAAGACTGGACTACAGAAGGTGAGAGAATGGGTGACTGAAGTACAGGGTGCTGGATGACAGACTGAACTGACTGGACTGGCTGGAGGACGGGCGACTGGATGACAGGAGACTGAGCTATAGGGGCCTGAGGAACAAGAGGAGACTGAACTACGGGGGCCTGGAGGACAGGAGCAGACTGGACTACGGGGGCCTGGAGGACAGGAGCAGACTGGACTACGGGGGCCTGGAGGACAGGAGCAGACTGGACTACGGGGGCCTGGAGGACAGGAGCAGACTGGACTACAGGTGACTGGACAGGAACAGACTGGGGAGCAGGCGAGTGAACTGACTGAACTGGAAGCTGAACAGCAGGCAAGTGAACTGACTGAAGTGGAGGCTGAACAGCAGGCAAGTGAACTGACTGGAGTGGAGGCTGAACAGCAGGCGAGTGAACTGACTGGAGTGGAGATGCTAAGGGACGAACAGAGGGGTGGGTGGCTGACGACGGAGCTGAGGTGAGTGTGGCTAATGGCTGAGCTACAGACTGAGCTAGTGACGGAGATAAAGCTACAGCCTGGGCTAGTAAAGCTGGTGCCTGAGCAGGAGAAACCTCAGCTAGCCTAACCAGGGATAGCGCAAGGGCGTGAAAGGCTGGATCAGGAGGTGGATGAAGTGGTGGACTGACGGGCGGAGAGGCTAACTCTTCTGAGCCCTTGGGGAGGTCAGGCTGAGTTCTGGCTGCCCTCAGCCTGGGCGCTGGGACAGGCACGGGAGGTGGCTGGACACCAGTCACCCCCACCCGAGAAACAGGAGCGGGTGTGGAGGTAGACTGGGTCGCAGCTGCCCTCCTCCTGGTAGCTGGCACTGGTGTGGGTGTAGGCTGGGCCCTAGTCATCTGAGGAGGTGAAACGGCTGAAGAGGAAGGCCGAATCTGGGCCACCGTGCTGGTAGGAAATGGCTGAGTGATGGGTGTGGAAATAGTGACTGGGTGTGTGATGCTGGCGGGTTTATCAGGGATTGTTCTGGTCTTTCTGCCACCACTATTTACAGTCTTTGGGGGAGCAGAGCAGAAAAAATCTTCCCAGTCCACAGAATCCTCCAGGAGGGAAACATCCCATGAATCAGAGATGGGTTTATTAATGGTTTTAAGTGGAGGATCAAATGAGGAGGGTGGAAAACAGTCACTGGAGCTCACCAGCGGGAGTTGCTGAAAACAGTCCATTTTAGGGCGGCGTGTGCGCCGCTTTCTCCGTGAAGAGGAAGCGGCCGGGGTAAACAACGAAGCCTCTGGCGCGGTAGCCTCTGTTGAGCCGAGGTGGGAGGCGTAGCCGCTGTGCCATGGCGAGGTTGGAGGTTCGGCGAATGAGGCGGCGGGTGTGTGAGTGAGGAGCGGAGAGGCGAGAGAGGAAGCGGCCGCAGCGCGGCGTGAAATGTCCACTCTCCGCGGCGAATGATCCGGTGCAGGTGAGGCAGCAGGTGGGGGAACGCGGCGTCTCTGAGGCCCGCCCAGAGCCAGGCGAGTTCCCTCGAAGATGTGCTCGCCCGCCAAGAGCCGCTGTTTCTCCTTGAGCTTCTCCGTCCAACTGGAGAGCGCTGCCTCCTGCCGCTCAAAAAGGTCGGAGTCCGCTGGGTCAAAAGCGGGTCGTGTCATTCTGTCAGGTCTTGTGTGTGGAGGCGTGGAAGAGATGACCCAAACGCTGGACTCACGGTGCAGAAATGATGAGGGTTTATTGGGGGCAGGTGAACGAACAAAGCAGGAACGGTAGGAGTGACTGGCTGACTGAATAACTGAGAACTAACGGGAACAACAACATAACATCAATGACACGACCAAGACCAGGAGAGAACTGAGGACTTAAATATGCTGGCTGAATAATGACTGATAGGTGACAGGTGAGTGAACAGCTGAACATAAAGAACTACTGATAAATGGGAAGAGGGCTGAACATAATGAACACAGACCAAGGTTAACACAATAAAACATGAAGTGGAACCGGCAGTAGAGAAACGGTGAATGTGAACTGAAAATACTGGGTCAACGACCCAGAAACCCTAACAAGAATAAACCCTGTAGACTTCAGTCATAATTGACAGCTCATGACACAACTAATTATTAGAATGTAGATTAATCAATATCTCTACAGTAAAATATCATAGTACCCTATTCACTGTTTATTTATACATATATACACACACATACACGCCTTTGGAACGGCAGTCGTAAGTTTGATTCCCAACCATCTGTATCCAGTCAGGGTCCTAGGCTAGATCACCCCCATGCTAACCGAGCCTACCTCAGACATGAGCGAGAGACATAAATATGTCGGATTAACAAGGTCCACGTCAGGTGTTGAGGAACCAGGACACCCTAATGAGAAGTGGACCCCTGGAACAAGAAGGCATCGGTGGGCAAGCTATGAAAATAGGGCACTCTTGGAATACTACTACGCAAGTAACCCCCGCGGAAAGAGGTTACATGAATAGGATGTGGGACCTATGGAATCTTCAACACCCAACATCCACATTGACGGCGAAACAACTAGTAGCTCAGTGTTCCAACATTCGAAAGAAGGAACTATTCTCACAGCAAGAGATTGATGAGGTACAACACACACGCTACGGCAAGGGGGAGCCAGGACGACAGGTCGGGGAGGCGGTTATCATCACTCCCACCCGAGATTGGGTACCAAGCCCCAAGTGCAATGGAAGAAGGATCGTTGAGTGCGAGAGAAACTGACCTGAAAGATAGGATCATGGCGAAGCTTGAAACCTGGATCTTCTGTAACCTGTTACCACGACATGAAGTACCCTCAGAAGATCTACTAGATTATGTGAATGTAGATGATGTGAATGCAGCACTATGTGTAACCCAGAGTAAAATCTGTTTTACTAGATTTTAGTAATTTCCTGCACATTTCCTGCAGTTGAACACATCACAAATACATGACTCCAACCACATGACTATGCTCAGCCAATCAGATGGCATGTAAGTCATAGTAAGCCTGTCCCGGCTTCCTCCCGTCAGATGCGTGGAGGCAAGCCAGGTGACAGAGCTGTTGCAGGTTTGTATTGGTAAATACTTGCTTTTCCCATTTTAATGCGTTTTTTTTTTCTATCAGAAGGCAACATTGCAGACATAGAGGCACCAATCATGGCAGCACAGGAACAAGCTCTGAGTACAAGATCCGTAGAGGCTGGGGTCTATCACACCAGACAAGACCCCAGGTGCAGGCTATGTGAAGATGCTCATGAGACAATCCAGCACATCAGCACATGCAGCAGGGTGCAAGATGTTAGCAGGCAGGGCATACATGGAACGCCATAACCAAGTGGCCAGCATAGTGTACAGGAACATCTTGGCCGAGTATAACCTGGAAGTCCCGAGGTCAAAATGGGAGATGCCCCCAAGGGTGGTGGAGAATGACCGAGCTAAGATCCTGTGGGACTTCCAGATACACACGGACAAAATGGTGGTGGCTAACCAACCGGACATAGTGGTGGTAGACAAACAGAAGCCGTAGTGATAGATGTAGTGGTTCCCAATGACAGCAACATCAGGAAGAAGGAACACATGAAGTTCGAGAAACACCAAGGGCTCAGAGAAGAGCTCGAGAAAATGTGGAAGGTGAAGGTAACGGTGGTCCCCGTGGTAATTGGAGCAGTAGGTGCGGTGACTCCCAAGCTAGGTGAGTGGCTCCAGTGGATCCCAGGAACAACATCGGAGATCTCTGTCCAGAAGAGCGCAGTCCTGGGAACAGCTAAGATACTGCGCAGGACCCTCAAGCTCCCAGGCCTCTGGTAGAGGACCTGAGCTTGAAGGATAGACCACCCGCAGGGGCGAGCAGGGATTTTTTTTATATATATATATAAATAAAATGAATAAATTAATAAATGAAATTAATAATTAAATATAGAAAAACATTAAAGTTAGTCCTTTGAAATGGAGCTTGTGAATAGCTAATCGAATAACAATAAATAAAGTGGACATGTGGCATTGCTAACACAATATTCCTGTTTCTACTTTTAAAAATACAGCTTCGCAGAACTGTTTCTGTTGCATCTTAATGTTAATGTATAAATTATCAGAGGTCACGGCCTGGCTGCATGCTAACTTAAGTTAAATTAAGTTAAGCTAACCAAATGTAACTTAAATACTTGTACCTAAAAATAAAAAGGTAATAACATGCCAAGGCTGTTATTTTTTATACTATGTTTAAAAATTACTATTATTCTTTTTTGACATTTTGTTCTTACAAATCTTACAAAATAGAACATTAAAATACTTTTGGTGGCTAAAGTTGTCAAACAACATGTTAAATTTCAAATTGCAGCTTGCTACATTTTATGTATACCGTGGCATTGGAGAATTTAACAAATGACCAGTTTTTGATGTGAATTAAATTTATTCCAACAGTTATCTCAACATCCAAGACCAGGTTTCCTGTTTCAGGCCTTCTCAGTCTGCCGTTGGTAGTATTCCTGCTGACCAGGAATACTCCAGCTCCCCTGGAGATTTTCTAACCAAGAAGTCTAATAATGATTTCATTAACACTGGTTTTAAATTTGCCTTTTAGACCCACAGACATGCAGACTTTACAGTCAACATTATTTGCCTCATGTATGCATGGTCACAATATCTCCAAACCGTTGTACAGAACCAACAAAACCATAGTTTTGATATCCCTGGTTATTTCACAGCCAAATCAAATTTCTCCTTAATGCGTCACCTCAGCCCTCACCTCCTTAACTCCGCTGTAGTCTTCACAGTCCTGGCTGTAATGAACAGTTTTAGAGGCAGAAGTCTTGCAGACAGGGAAGCTGCCTATCATTCAGGCAGTCTTCTCTGTGGCTTGGGAGGAGATTACTGAGCATTCAGACAGCTTCACACAGTGAGCCACAGCCTGTCTGATCAGTGAAGCACTCTCCTATCTTCCCACCTTATACCCCTGGGGCAATGATTTCACAGGGATTAGCACACAAAGTCGCCTAATCTCTCCTCCTCTTTCTCTTTCTACTGATAACCATCTCAGATATGAATGCATACACATACTGGCAATCACATTCCTTTATGTACAAACACATTAAATGGAACAAAAACGAGAACGTAATAACCAACAAATTGCAAAAAAGTAACTCCAGAAGACAACTTACCAGCAAATATCTTTAAATGAAACAGATCTCAAAAGTAGAGTCTTAAAAGAATAGTATACACAAATCTGGAAAGTACTTCTAACAGACTCATTAAAATCTGTTGTACATTTGTTTTGACAGACATTTTAGTACAGCACCAAAAGCACAGGTGTAAATGATATGATGAAAGTTTTCCATGCACCTTCCTTTGTTTTGGGGTCCAGTTATTGTGCATACAAACTACCATAACTTAACATAAAGACATCTCAATGGAAAAGAACCATCATCAATGCTACCGTGGGTTTTTTCTGCAGGGATATGCTGTGGATAACCATGTCATTTGTTTGGTTGGCTTTGGCTCAGTTGACTTTTAAACTGTATCCAACTACTGAGACAGTGAAAACACTGATTACTGCATCTTAGTGAGTACTATAAATTAGTACATTTTGGTTCAAGGGTGTCTCTCCCATCTCTGTGTTGGGGATTCTTCTGACTAGTACCAAATGGCAGAACACAGACAGCTAATTCAATCAGAAACCCTGAGGGCCACCCAGCATTGCTAACTACATCATGGTTAAGCATCTTGAGCTTGTCAGAATTATAGAAAATGACAAGTGAACTTGACATGAACCAGAGAGTCAGAGTGGAATACTTGTATTGGCATTTCTTAATCTACGAACGGCACAGGGCAGTGCTGGAAAAATCAATACTTTTCAGTCACTGTTGGTTTTTTCTATGTGCCTGAATAAAAGAACTCACAAGCATCAAGGTACAGTAAGAAAATAGCACAGGCTCATTCAAGTCATGAGACACAAAGGAAAGATATTCAATGTTGTACAAATAATTTAGTATATTTATTATTTATCCCACATTTTAGGAACCCTTGTAGTTGTTCAGACAAAGAAAGGAAGCTGTGTTTATAAAACTCTTCAGAATCATATGAGGGTTTTTTTTTTTCACATATATTTCATGCCTTGTGATTTGAGACCCCAACACAAAGTCCAAAACAAAAGTCAAAACTAAATCCACTAAACACAGGGGCAGGAATAAACGGGATGATAAGAGATGCTCAGACAAAGAACAAAGACAAGGGCAGTCCTATATATCAAAACACACCTGAGGGCGAATGTGACACAGATGGGGAAAGCAAGGTAGAGGTGAATCCAATCAATGACACAGTAGGAGGAAGTAAAACTGAATACAACAGACAAGAGAGAAATGACTATCTAAGTAAAAGCAGACATCAATAAAATAACTGAAACAAGAATACAATAGAATAGAAGACGGGATAGAATGCTGACAGGTACTAAACAAATATCAGAAAAAACAAGAAAGAAGTAAACTAATTGCTAGAGAAACAAATGGTAACATTTCTATGACTAATAAAGCAAGAACTTACTACGAATATAGTATAAACTGATCCAAAGGAAAATCTAAAACACAAGACTCCAATAATGGAACAATAATACAACACAGGGAGGAATAATAACAAATGGAGCTAAATAATAAAAGACTTAAAAGTAACAAGAACCAAACTTAAACAAGAACAATACACAAGAAAAGGCAGTAGAAACTCTACAAAACTCAAAACCCTCAATCCAGCAAACCACAGCAGAGAAGAGGGGCTGAAAACTGAAGGCTCTGCCTCCCATTCTACTTTTAAATACTCTAGGAACAACAAGTAGGCCTGCAGTGTGAGAGCGAAGTGCTCTAATAGGGTGATATGGTACTACAAGGTCATTAAGATAAGATGGGGCCTGATTATTTAAGACCTTGTATGTGAGGAGCAGGATTTTGAATTCTGGATTTAACAGGAAGCCAATGAAGGAAGCCAAAACAGGAGAAATCTGTCTCTCTTTCTAGTCCCTGTCAGGACTCTTGCTGCAGCATTTTGGATTAGCTGAAGACTTTTCAGTGAGTTTTAGGACATCCTGATAATAAAGAATTACAGTAGTCCAGCCTGGAAGTAATAAATGCATGAACTAGTTTTTCAGCGTCACTCTGAGACAGGATATTTCTAATTTTAGAGATGTTGCACAAATGGAAGAAAGCAGTCTTACATATTTGTTTAATATGTGCATTGAAGGACATGTCCTGGTCAAAAATGACTCAAGGTTCCTCACAGCATTACTGGAGGCCAAGGTAATGCCATCCAGAGTAAGAATCTGCTTAGATACCATATTTATTATATATATATATATGTATGTATATGTGTGTGTATATATATATGTAAGCGTATATGTGGAAATATGTGTGTGTACGTATATACGCATGCATACATATATGTATGTGCGTGTATGCATGGGTGTATCCGTATGTTTGCAGGTGTATGTATAACTTGTACATATCTTTCTTGTGTAAATGTAAATTTGTCTGTATTATTGTGTAAATACTTACGCTTATTGTGTACTCCACACACATGAAGAGATGCCAAACTGCCTTTCATTGTTTTTGTAACAATGACAATAAAGAGCTATTCTATTCTATTCTATTTCTAAGATTTTCAGGGCCGAGTACAATAACCTCAGTTTGATCTGAATTAAGAAGCAGAAAGTTAGCGGCCATCCAGGTCTTTATGTCTTTAAGACATTCCTGCAGTTTAACTAATTGGTGTGTGTTACCTGGCTTCATGGACAGATAGAGCTGGGTGTCATCTGCATAGCAGTGAAAATGTATGCTATGTCTTCTAATGATACTGCCTAAGGGAAGCATGTATAATGTAAACAGAATTGGTCCTAGCACCGAACCCTGTGGAACACCATAATTAACCTCAGTGTGTGAAGAGGACTCTCCATTTACATGTACAAATTAGAGTCCATTAGCTAGACTATAGAGATGCCTGAACAACCTCATGTTCATTTTTTTTCAAAATGATCTCACCTTCTTGAAATGGCATCAGTTACATGTGTTACATCTTCCAAATACACCCTTTTACACCGTTTTAGACATCTAAAACTGTTACTCAGATGGACTCCTTTAAATACAAGCAAACTTACATCTCATCAGCTGCTATCACACATCTCATTCGCATTTATTGGAGTCCATACATCATAACGAAGGTGCTGAGAGGGGCAGATTACTCCAATAAGTCTTGCACAGCAGGAATCGCCCCAAGGACAATAATTAAAAAGGGCCTTCCTGGTCAATGGACTAGAAGCTTGCCCAAATGGTGCCTGATATCTAATCACCCCCGCTTTAACATTGAAACTTTCCTCTGCTGTGCTCATTTTTTTCTCTCTAGTTTGCTGCTTTCTAAAATTCTTCTTCTTTACAGTTTTTTCACCTGTCCTTACTTTTTTTGGCTCACCATGACATTGTGATTTTAGTTGTTTTAAAGTTTCTATGCATTAAATACAGGGTGAAGATAAAATGTAAAGATTTTTAATAAGATCAGGAAATTAAAATGGCTTAAAACAATAAAACATCTGAATGACAGGATCTTTGCAACAAGGCAGGTGGCTGTAGCTTGTGCCAAAAGCAATGCACATTGTCTGCTAGGGATTTCTCATTCATGAGTATACAAAGAGCACTGGGTCAGAGCTGTCATCTAACTTTATTGATGGGAAGAATACATAACCAAAGGGACTTAATACCTCTGCTATAGAAAATTGCTTGATGGCAAAAACTATTTCTGCACAATTGTCTGAGATTCTTTATAAAAGTTACAATTGTAAAAATCTATCAATATTCTTTCTTTGCATTCATTTCCTTAGCTTCATTTGGTGTAATCTCATTATTATAATCAGTCTATAAGTTTGTCTTGTTACCTCAATGCCAAATATCCAGTGGTTGTTAATCAGTTGTCAGAGCTCTGCAGTTTTGCCACTGTTCTGCAGAACCCAGGAGGATGTAGCTTAGCGGCTTTCAAAGCCTGCACAACAAACAGAAACAGCAAACCCATCTTACTCTATTAATGAACAGTTTCACCCCCCCCACACACACACACACCCTGTCTGTCTATGGGTTGCATTTGCTGGTGGAGGCCAGGACCAGCAACCAAGTCGCTTATATGTGATGGCCAAAGTTCTGATAATGCTGTGTGTTAAGCCAAACCACTGCACTAACAACAACAACTGATCCAGTAGTTGCATGTTTCAAGAATTCACACTCTAATGCAGGGGTCATTTTACAACTCATCACTTTGATCTTAAAGGGGTGTCGGACCAGTGAAACTCCCTTTTTTTTCTTTTCTTTCCCTTTCACACTGACCAGAGGCTATAGAAAAGGTCCAACAGAGGCGGGTACACCGTAAAGACAGCGACTCAGTGTGTAGGCCACAGCATGTCAGATAACTGTAGAAACAACAGGGTTCAGAGCATTTGAGCAAATGCGTCATTGTGCCAAGGAGCATTGTATGGTAACATTCACAAACTTTATATTCTCAAACAGATTCTCAGACTCGATAAGTCTGATGATATCATGGGAATAGTGAACAAAACTCTAATTTCAACGACCCATGTTTTTAGTTTTCTTAATTGCTTCTCCAGCTTAGACTTGCAGTGTGGCTGGAGCTCGTCCTACTTAAAATAGAGGGCGAGGTAGGATAACACCTGAGTTAGGCAACATATCTATTACTGTGAAAACTCAGAGAGCTGAACAACCATTCATACTTACATTCACACCTACCACCACCGGTAAACCATAATATCTGGAATCAGTATGTATGTCTGTGGATAACCTACGCCTGCCACCCAAACTCCACACAAAAAGGCCTCGGCTGATCAGAATAGTCTAGCCTAGAACTCTCTTGCTGTGTGGCAACTGTACACAAATGTGGCACTTTACCCGTGTTACAAAGCAACCCTATCCACATCTTACCTGCAAATTAAAAATAGTTTTCCATCATCTCTGTATGTATTTCAGAGTCAAGCCTCATCTTGTGGTGCATCCCTAGCCCATTTAGCACAGTAAAGCACATTGGCTCTCTGTGAATGACAGTGTACATTCATCCAACTTATCTCTGAGTGCAGACCTGGGCTCTGTGCCTCATGTTTTTGTAGGTTCATACAGACAACTCATGGATACATGCTAAATGGCTTCACACATTAATTTCCCCGCCCCTTTCTTGAGTCTAGATGAACTGAAAGGAAACAAAGTGCTTGCTTTTCTGGAAGGATTACGGTAAACATAAGTGTAGTAAAACTCCCTAAAGAAGTGAGTAAAATTTAGCACATGAAAGTTCACAGTGGCCAGTGTTTGACTCCTGAATCTCCAGCCCCACCTCACAATTCCTGCACCCTGGTGCCTGAGCAGGAGAAACCTCAGCTAGCCTAACCAGGGATAGCGCAAGGGCGTGAAAGGCTGGATCAGGAGGTGGATGAAGTGGTGGACTGACGGGCGGAGAGGCTAACTCTTCTGAGCCCTTGGGGAGGTCAGGCTGAGTTCTGGCTGCCCTCAGCCTGGGCGCTGGGACAGGCACGGGAGGTGGCTGGACACCAGTCACCCCCACCCGAGAAACAGGAGCGGGTGTGGAGGTAGACTGGGTCGCAGCTGCCCTCCTCCTGGTAGCTGGCACTGGTGTGGGTGTAGGCTGGGCCCTAGTCATCTGAGGAGGTGAAACGGCTGAAGAGGAAGGCCGAATCTGGGCCACCGTGCTGGTAGGAAATGGCTGAGTGATGGGTGTGGAAATAGTGACTGGGTGTGTGATGCTGGCGGGTTTATCAGGGATTGTTCTGGTCTTTCTGCCACCACTATTTACAGTCTTTGGGGAGCAGAGCAGAAAAATCTTCCCAGTCCACAGAATCCTCCAGGAGGGAAACATCCCATGAATCAGAGATGGGTTTATTAATGGTTTTAAGTGGAGGATCAAATGAGGAGGGTGGAAAACAGTCACTGGAGCTCACCAGCGGGAGTTGCTGAAAACAGTCCATTTTAGGGCGGCGTGCGCCGCGCTTTCTCCGTGAAGAGGAAGCGGCCGGGTAAACAACGAAGCCTCTGGCGCGGTAGCCTCTGTTGAGCCGAGGTGGGAGGCGTGGCCGCTGTGCCATGGCGAGGTTGGAGGTTCGGCGAATGAGGCGGCGGGTGTGTGAGTGAGGAGCGGAGAGGCGAGAGGAAGCGCCGCAGCGCGGGCGTGAAATGTCCACTCTCCGCGGCGAATGATCCGGTGCAGGTGAGGCAGCAGGTGGGGAACGCGGCGTCTCTGAGGCCCGCCCAGAGCCAGGCGAGTTCCTCGAAGATGTGCTCGCGCCCGCCAAGAGCCGCTGTTTCTCCTTGAGCTTCTCCGTCCAACTGGAGAGCGCTGCCTCCTGCCGCTCAAAAGGTCGGAGTCCGCTGGGTCAAAAGCGGGTCGTGTCATTCTGTCAGGTCTTGTGTGTGGGCGTGGAAGAGATGACCCAAACGCTGGACTCACGGTGCAGAAATGATGAGGGTTTATTGGGGCAGGTGAACGAACAAAGCAGGAACGGTAGGAGTGACTGGCTGACTGAATAACTGAGAACTAACGGGAACAACAACATAACATCAATGACACGACCAAGACCAGGAGAGAACTGAGGACTTAAATATGCTGGCTGAATAATGACTGATAGGTGACAGGTGAGTGAACAGCTGAACATAAAGAACTACTGATAAATGGGAAGAGGGCTGAACATAATGAACACAGACCAAGGTTAACACAATAAAACATGAAGTGGAACCGCAGTAGAGAAACGGTGAATGTGAACTGAAAATACTGGGTCAACGACCCAGAAACCCTAACAAGAATAAACCCTGTAGACTTCAGTCATAATTGACAGCTCATGACACAACTAATTATTAGAATGTAGATTAATCAATATCTCTACAGTAAAATATCATAGTACCCTATTCACTGTTTATTTATACATATATACACACATACATACACGCCTTTGGAACGGCAGTCGTAAGTTTGATTCCCAACCATCTGTATCCAGTCAGGGTCCTAGGCTAGATCACCCCATGCTAACCGAGCCTACCTCAGACATGAGCGAGAGACATAAATATGTCGGATTAACAAGGTCCACGTCAGGTGTTGAGGAACCAGGACACCCTAATGAGAAGTGGACCCCTGGAACAAGAAGGCATCGGTGGGCAAGCTATGAAAATAGGGCACTCTTGGAATACTACTACGCAAGTAACCCCATGCGAAAGAGGTTACATGAATAGGATGTGGGACCTATGGAATCTTCAACACCCAACATCCACATTGACGGCGAAAAACAACTAGTAGCTCAGTGTTCCAACATTCGAAAGAAGGAACTATTCTCACAGCAAGAGATTGATGAGGTACAACACACACGCCACGGCAAGGGGGAGCCAGGACGACAGGTCGGGAGGCGGTTATCATCACTCCCACCCGAGATTGGGTACCAAGCCCCAAGTGCAATGGAAGAAGGATCGTTGAGTGCGAGAGAAACTGACCTGAAAGATAGGATCATGGCGAAGCTTGAAACCTGGATCTTCTGTAACCTGTTACCACGACATGAAGTACCCTCAGAAGATCTACTAGATTATGTGAATGTAGATGATGTGAATGCAGCACTATGTGTAACCCAGAGTAAAATCTGTTTTACTAGATTTTAGTAATTTCCTGCACATTTCCTGCAGTTGAACACATCACAAATACATGACTCCAACCACATGACTATGCTCAGCCAATCAGATGGCATGTAAGTCATAGTAAGCCTGTCCCGGCTTCCTCCCGTCAGATGCGTGGAGGCAAGCCAGGTGACAGAGCTGTTGCAGGTTTGTATTGGTAAATACTTGCTTTTCCCATTTTAATGCGTTTTTTTCTATCAGAAGGCAACATTGCAGACATAGAGGCACCAATCATGGCAGCACAGGAACAAGCTCTGAGTACAAGATCCGTGAGGCTGGGGTCTATCACACCAGACAAGACCCCAGGTGCAGGCTATGTGAAGATGCTCATGAGACAATCCAGCACATCAGCACATGCAGCAGGGTGCAAGATGTTAGCAGGCAGGGCATACATGGAACGCCATAACCAAGTGGCCAGCATAGTGTACAGGAACATCTTGGCCGAGTATAACCTGGAAGTCCCGAGGTCAAAATGGGAGATGCCCCAAGGGTGGTGGAGAATGACCGAGCTAAGATCCTGTGGGACTTCCAGATACACACGGACAAAATGGTGGTGGCTAACCAACCGGACATAGTGGTGGTAGACAAACAGAAGCCGTAGTGATAGATGTAGTGGTTCCCAATGACAGCAACATCAGGAAGAAGGAACACATGAAGTTCGAGAAACACCAAGGGCTCAGAGAAGAGCTCGAGAAAATGTGGAAGGTGAAGGTAACGGTGGTCCCCGTGGTAATTGGAGCAGTAGGTGCGGTGACTCCCAAGCTAGGTGAGTGGCTCCAGTGGATCCCAGGAACAACATCGGAGATCTCTGTCCAGAAGAGCGCAGTCCTGGGAACAGCTAAGATACTGCAGGGACCCTCAAGCTCCCAGGCCTCTGGTAGAGGACCTGAGCTTGAAGGATAGACCACCATGCAGGGGCGAGCAGGGATTTTTTTATATATATATAAATAAAATGAATAAATTAATAAATGAAATTAATAATTAAATATAGAAAAACATTAAAGTTAGTCCTTTGAAATGGAGCTTGTGAATAGCTAATCGAATAACAATAAATAAAGTGGACATGTGGCATTGCTAACACAATATTCCTGTTTCTACTTTTAAAAATACAGCTTATGAGAACTGTTTCTGTTGCATCTTAATGTTAATGTATAAATTATCAGAGGTCACGGCCTGGCTGCATGCTAACTTAAGTTAAATTAAGTTAAGCTAACCAAATGTAACTTAAATACTTGTACCTAAAAAAAAAAAAAAGGTAATAACATGCCAAGGCTGTTATTTTTTATACTATGTTTAAAAATTACTATTATTCTTTTTTTTGACATTTTGTTCTTACAAATCTTACAAAATAGAACATTAAAATACTTTTGGTGGCTAAAGTTGTCAAACAACATGTTAAATTTCAAATTGCAGCTTGCTACATTTTATGTATACCGTGGCATTGGAGAATTTAACAAATGACCAGTTTTTGATGTGAATTAAATTTATTCCAACAGTTATCTCAACATCCAAGACCAGGTTTCCTGTTTCAGGCCTTCTCAGTCTGCCGTTGGTAGTATTCCTGCTGACCAGGAATACTCCAGCTCCCCTGGAGATTTTCTAACCAAGAAGTCTAATAATGATTTCATTAACACTGGTTTTAAATTTGCCCTTTTAGACCCACAGACATGCAGACTTTACAGTCAACATTATTTGCCTCATGTATGCATGGTCACAATATCTCCAAACCGTTGTACAGAACCAACAAAACCATAGTTTTGATATCCCTGGTTATTTCACAGCCAAATCAAATTTCTCCTTAATGCGTCACCTCAGCCCTCACCTCCTTAACTCCGCTGTAGTCTTCACAGTCCTGGCTGTAATGAACAGTTTTAGAGGCAGAAGTCTTGCAGACAGGAAGCTGCCTATCATTCAGGCAGTCTTCTCTGTGGCTTGGGAGGAGATTACTGAGCATTCAGACAGCTTCACACAGTGAGCCACAGCCTGTCTGATCAGTGAAGCACTCTCCTATCTTCCCACCTTATACCCCTGGGGCAATGATTTCACAGGGATTAGCACACAAAGTCGCCTAATCTCTCCCTCCTCTTTCTCTTTCTACTGATAACCATCTCAGATATGAATGCATACACATACTGGCAATCACATTCCTTTATGTACAAACACATTAAATGGAACAAAAACGAGAACGTAATAACCAACAAATTGCAAAAAGTAACTCCAGAAGACAACTTACCAGCAAATATCTTTAAATGAAACAGATCTCAAAAGTAGAGTCTTAAAAGAATAGTATACACAAATCTGGAAAGTACTTCTAACAGACTCATTAAAATCTGTTGTACATTTGTTTTTGACAGACATTTTAGTACAGCACCAAAAGCACAGGTGTAAATGATATGATGAAAGTTTTCCATGCACCTTCCTTTGTTTTGGGGTCCAGTTATTGTGCATACAAACTACCATAACTTAACATAAAGACATCTCAATGGAAAAGAACCATCATCAATGCTACCGTGGGTTTTTTCTGCAGGGATATGCTGTGGATAACCATGTCATTTGTTTGGTTGGCTTTGGCTCAGTTGACTTTTAAACTGTATCCAACTACTGAGACAGTGAAAACACTGATTACTGCATCTTAGTGAGTACTATAAATTAGTACATTTTGGTTCAAGGGGTGTCTCTCCCATCTCTGTGTTGGGGATTCTTCTGACTAGTACCAAATGGCAGAACACAGACAGCTAATTCAATCAGAAACCCTGAGGGCCACCCAGCATTGCTAACTACATCATGGTTAAGCATCTTGAGCTTGTCAGAATTATAGAAAATGACAAGTGAACTTGACATGAACCAGAGAGTCAGAGTGGAATACTTGTATTGGCATTTCTTAATCTACGAACGGCACAGGGCAGTGCTGGAAAAATCAATACTTTTCAGTCACTGTTGGTTTTTTTCTATGTGCCTGAATAAAAGAACTCACAAGCATCAAGGTACAGTAAGAAAATAGCACAGGCTCATTCAAGTCATGAGACACAAAGGAAAGATATTCAATGTTGTACAAATAATTTAGTATATTTATTATTTATCCCACATTTTAGGAACCCTTGTAGTTGTTCAGACAAAGAAAGGAAGCTGTGTTTATAAAACTCTTCAGAATCATATGAGGGTTTTTTTTTTCACATATATTTCATGCCTTGTGATTTGAGACCCCAACACAAAGTCCAAAACAAAAGTCAAAACTAAATCCACTAAACACAGGGGCAGGAATAAACGGGATGATAAGAGATGCTCAGACAAAGAACAAAGACAAGGGCAGTCCTATATATCAAAACACACCTGAGGGCGAATGTGACACAGATGGGGAAAGCAAGGTAGAGGTGAATCCAATCAATGACACAGTAGGAGGAAGTAAAACTGAATACAACAGACAAGAGAGAAATGACTATCTAAGTAAAAGCAGACATCAATAAAATAACTGAAACAAGAATACAATAGAATAGAAGACGGATAGAATGCTGACAGGTACTAAACAAATATCAGAAAAAACAAGAAAGAAGTAAACTAATTGCTAGAGAAACAAATGGTAACATTTCTATGACTAATAAAGCAAGAACTTACTACGAATATAGTATAAACTGATCCAAAGGAAAATCTAAAACACAAGACTCCAATAATGGAACAATAATACAACACAGGGGAGGAATAATAACAAATGGAGCTAAATAATAAAAGACTTAAAAGTAACAAGAACCAAACTTAAACAAGAACAATACACAAGAAAAGGCAGTAGAAACTCTACAAAACTCAAAAACCCTCAATCCAGCAAACCACAGCAGAGAAGAGGGGCCTGAAAACTGAAGGCTCTGCCTCCCATTCTACTTTTAAATACTCTAGGAACAACAAGTAGGCCTGCAGTGTGAGAGCGAAGTGCTCTAATAGGGTGATATGGTACTACAAGGTCATTAAGATAAGATGGGGCCTGATTATTTAAGACCTTGTATGTGAGGAGCAGGATTTTGAATTCTGGATTTAACAGGAAGCCAATGAAGGGAAGCCAAAACAGGAGAAATCTGCTCTCTCTTTCTAGTCCCTGTCAGGACTCTTGCTGCAGCATTTTGGATTAGCTGAAGACTTTTCAGTGAGTTTTTAGGACATCCTGATAATAAAGAATTACAGTAGTCCAGCCTGGAAGTAATAAATGCATGAACTAGTTTTTCAGCGTCACTCTGAGACAGGATATTTCTAATTTTAGAGATGTTGCACAAATGGAAGAAAGCAGTCTTACATATTTGTTTAATATGTGCATTGAAGGACATGTCCTGGTCAAAAATGACTCCAAGGTTCCTCACAGCATTACTGGAGGCCAAGGTAATGCCATCCAGAGTAAGAATCTGCTTAGATACCATATTTATTATATATATATATATGTATGTATATGTGTGTGTATATATATATATGTAAGCGTATATGTGGAAATATGTGTGTGTACGTATGTACGCATGCATACATATATGTATGTGCGTGTATGTATGCATGGGTGTATCCGTATGTTTGCAGGTGTATGTATAACTTGTACATATCTTTCTTGTGTAAATGTAAATTTGTCTGTATTATTGTGTAAATACTTACGCTATTGTGTACTCCACACACATGAAGAGATGCCAAACTGCCTTTCATTGTTTTTGTAACAATGACAATAAAGAGCTATTCTATTCTATTCTATTTCTAAGATTTTCAGGGCCGAGTACAATAACCTCAGTTTGATCTGAATTAAGAAGCAGAAAGTTAGCGGCCATCCAGGTCTTTATGTCTTTAAGACATTCCTGCAGTTTAACTAATTGGTGTGTGTTACCTGGCTTCATGGACAGATAGAGCTGGGTGTCATCTGCATAGCAGTGAAAATGTATGCTATGTCTTCTAATGATACTGCCTAAGGAAGCATGTATAATGTAAACAGAATTGGTCCTAGCACCGAACCCTGTGGAACACCATAATTAACCTCAGTGTGTGAAGAGGACTCTCCATTTACATGTACAAATTAGAGTCCATTAGCTAGACTATAGAGATGCCTGAACAACCTCATGTTCATTTTTTCAAAAATGATCTCACCTTCTTGAAATGGCATCAGTTACATGTGTTACATCTTCCAAATACACCCTTTTACACCGTTTTAGACATCTAAAAACTGTTACTCAGATGGACTCCTTTAAATACAAGCAAACTTACATCTCATCAGCTGCTATCACACATCTCATTCGCATTTATTGGAGTCCATACATCATAACGAAGGTGCTGAGAGGGGCAGATTACTCCAATAAGTCTTGCACAGCAGGAATCGCCCCAAGGACAATAATTAAAAAGGGCCTTCCTGGTCAATGGACTAGAAGCTTGCCCAAATGGTGCCTGATATCTAATCACCCCCGCTTTAACATTGAAACTTTCCTCTGCTGTGCTCATTTTTTTCTCTCTAGTTTGCTGCTTTCTAAAAATTCTTCTTCTTTACAGTTTTTTCACCTGTCCTTACTTTTTTGGCTCACCATGACATTGTGATTTTAGTTGTTTTAAAGTTTCTATGCATTAAATACAGGGTGAAGATAAAAATGTAAAGATTTTTAATAAGATCAGGAAATTAAAATGGCTTAAAACAATAAAACATCTGAATGACAGGATCTTTGCAACAAGGCAGGTGGCTGTAGCTTGTGCCAAAAAGCAATGCACATTGTCTGCTAGGGATTTCTCATTCATGAGTATACAAAGAGACACTGGGTCAGAGCTGTCATCTAACTTTATTGATGGGAAGAATACATAACCAAAGGGACTTAATACCTCTGCTATAGAAAATTGCTTGATGGCAAAACTATTTCTGCACAATTGTCTGAGATTCTTTATAAAAGTTACAATTGTAAAAATCTATCAATATTCTTTCTTTGCATTCATTTCCTTAGCTTCATTTGGTGTAATCTCATTATTATAATCAGTCTATAAGTTTGTCTTGTTACCTCAATGCCAAATATCCAGTGGTTGTTAATCAGTTGTCAGAGCTCTGCAGTTTTGCCACTGTTCTGCAGAACCCAGGAGGATGTAGCTTAGCGGCTTTCAAAGCCTGCACAACAAACAGAAACAGCAAACCCATCTTACTCTATTAATGAACAGTTTCCACCCCCACACACACACACCTGTCTGTCTATGGGTTGCATTTGCTGGTGGAGGCCAGGACCAGCAACCAAGTCGCTTATATGTGATGGCCAAAGTTCTGATAATGCTGTGTGTTAAGCCAAACCACTGCACTAACAACAACAACTGATCCAGTAGTTGCATGTTTCAAGAATTCACACTCTAATGCAGGGGTCATTTTACAACTCATCACTTTGATCTTAAAGGGGTCGGACCAGTGAAACTCCCTTTCTTTTCTTTTCTTTCCCCTTTCACACTGACCAGAGGCTATAGAAAAGGTCCAACAGAGGCGGGTACACCGTAAAGACAGCGACTCAGTGTGTAGGCCACAGCATGTCAGATAACTGTAGAAACAACAGGGTTCAGAGCATTTGAGCAAATGCGTCATTGTGCCAAGGAGCATTGTATGGTAACATTCACAAACTTTATATTCTCAAACAGATTCTCAGACTCGATAAGTCTGATGATATCATGGGAATAGTGAACAAAACTCTAATTTCAACGACCCATGTTTTTAGTTTTCTTAATTGCTTCTCCAGCTTAGACTTGCAGTGTGGCTGGAGCTCGTCCTACTTAAAATAGAGGGCGAGGTAGGATAACACCTGAGTTAGGCAACATATCTATTACTGTGAAAACTCAGAGAGCTGAACAACCATTCATACTTACATTCACACCTACCACCACCGGTAAACCATAATATCTGGAATCAGTATGTATGTCTGTGGATAACCTCACGCCTGCCACCCAAACTCCACACAAAAAGGCCTCGGCTGATCAGAATAGTCTAGCCTAGAACTCTCTTGCTGTGTGGCAACTGTACACAAATGTGGCACTTTACCCGTGTTACAAAGCAACCCTATCCACATCTTACCTGCAAATTAAAAATAGTTTTCCATCATCTCTGTATGTATTTCAGAGTCAAGCCTCATCTTGTGGTGCATCCCTAGCCCATTTAGCACAGTAAAGCACATTGGCTCTCTGTGAATGACAGTGTACATTCATCCAACTTATCTCTGAGTGCAGACCTGGGCTCTGTGCCTCATGTTTTGTGGTTCATACAGACAACTCATGGATACATGCTAAATGGCTTCACACATTAATTTCCCGCCCTTTCTTGAGTCTAGATGAACTGAAAGGAAACAAAGTGCTTGCTTTTCTGGAAGGATTACGGTAAACATAAGTGTAGTAAAACTCCCTAAAGAAGTGAGTAAAATTTAGCACATGAAAGTTCACAGTGGCCAGTGTTTGACTCCTGAATCTCCAGCCCCACCTCACAATTCCTGCACCCTGGTGCCTGAGCAGGAGAAACCTCAGCTAGCCTAACCAGGGATAGCGCAAGGCGTGAAAGGCTGGATCAGGAGGTGGATGAAGTGGTGGACTGACGGGCGGAGAGGCTAACTCTTCTGAGCCCTTGGGAGGTCAGGCTGAGTTCTGGCTGCCCTCAGCCTGGGCGCTGGGACAGGCACGGGAGGTGGCTGGACACCAGTCACCCCACCCGAGAAACAGGAGCGGGTGTGGAGGTAGACTGGGTCGCAGCTGCCCTCCTCCTGGTAGCTGGCACTGGTGTGGGTGTAGGCTGGGCCCTAGTCATCTGAGGAGGTGAAACGGCTGAAGAGGAAGGCCGAATCTGGGCCACCGTGCTGGTAGGAAATGGCTGAGTGATGGGTGTGGAAATAGTGACTGGGTGTGTGATGCTGGCGGGTTTATCAGGGATTGTTCTGGTCTTTCTGCCACCACTATTTACAGTCTTTGGGGAGCAGAGCAGAAAAATCTTCCCAGTCCACAGAATCCTCCAGGAGGAAACATCCCATGAATCAGAGATGGGTTTATTAATGGTTTTAAGTGGAGGATCAAATGAGGAGGGTGGAAAACAGTCACTGGAGCTCACCAGCGGGAGTTGCTGAAAACAGTCCATTTTAGGGCGGCGTGTGCCCGCTTTCTCCGTGAAGAGGAAGCGGCCGGGTAAACAACGAAGCCTCTGGCGCGGTAGCCTCTGTTGAGCCGAGGTGGGAGGCGTAGCCGCTGTGCCATGGCGAGGTTGGAGGTTCGGCGAATGAGGCGGCGGGTGTGTGAGTGAGGAGCGGAGGCGAGAGAGAAGCGGCCGCAGCGCGGGCGTGAAATGTCCACTCTCCGCGGCGAATGATCCGGTGCAGGTGAGGCAGCAGGTGGGGGAACGCGGCGTCTCTGAGGCCCGCCCAGAGCCAGGCGAGTTCCCTCGAAGATGTGCTCTCGCTCCGCGAAGAGCCGCTGTTTCTCCTTGAGCTTCTCCGTCCAACTGGAGAGCGCTGCCTCCTGCCGCTCAAAAAGGTCGGAGTCCGCTGGGTCAAAAGCGGGTCGTGTCATTCTGTCAGGTCTTGTGTGTGGAGGCGTGGAAGAGATGACCCAAACGCTGGACTCACGGTGCAGAAATGATGAGGGTTTATTGGGGCAGGTGAGCAACAAAGCAGGAACGGTAGGAGTGACTGGCTGACTGAATAACTGAGAACTAACGGGAACAACAACATAACATCAATGACACGACCAAGACCAGGAGAGAACTGAGGACTTAAATATGCTGGCTGAATAATGACTGATAGGTGACAGGTGAGTGAACAGCTGAACATAAAGAACTACTGATAAATGGGAAGAGGGCTGAACATAATGAACACAGACCAAGGTTAACACAATAAAACATGAAGTGGAACCGGCAGTAGAGAAACGGTGAATGTGAACTGAAAATACTGGGTCAACGACCCAGAAACCCTAACAAGAATAAACCCTGTAGACTTCAGTCATAATTGACAGCTCATGACACAACTAATTATTAGAATGTAGATTAATCAATATCTCTACAGTAAAATATCATAGTACCCTATTCACTGTTTATTTATACATATATACACACATACATACACGCCTTTGGAACGGCAGTCGTAAGTTTGATTCCCAACCATCTGTATCCAGTCAGGGTCCTAGGCTAGATCACCCCCATGCTAACCGAGCCTACCTCAGACATGAGCGAGAGACATAAATATGTCGGATTAACAAGGTCCACGTCAGGTGTTGAGGAACCAGGACACCCTAATGAGAAGTGGACCCCTGGAACAAGAAGGCATCGGTGGGCAAGCTATGAAAATAGGGCACTCTTGGAATACTACTACGCAAGTAACCCCCGCGGAAAGAGGTTACATGAATAGGATGTGGGACCTATGGAATCTTCAACACCCAACATCCACATTGACGGCGAAACAACTAGTAGCTCAGTGTTCCAACATTCGAAAAGAAGGAACTATTCTCACAGCAAGAGATTGATGAGGTACAACACACACGCCACGGCAAGGGACGGGGAGCCAGGACGACAGGTCGGGAGGCGGTTATCATCACTCCCACCCGAGATTGGGTACCAAGCCCCAAGTGCAATGGAAGAAGGATCGTTGAGTGCGAGAGAAACTGACCTGAAAGATAGGATCATGGCGAAGCTTGAAACCTGGATCTTCTGTAACCTGTTACCACGACATGAAGTACCCTCAGAAGATCTACTAGATTATGTGAATGTAGATGATGTGAATGCAGCACTATGTGTAACCCAGAGTAAAATCTGTTTTACTAGATTTTAGTAATTTCCTGCACATTTCCTGCAGTTGAACACATCACAAATACATGACTCCAACCACATGACTATGCTCAGCCAATCAGATGGCATGTAAGTCATAGTAAGCCTGTCCCGGCTTCCTCCCGTCAGATGCGTGGAGGCAAGCCAGGTGACAGAGCTGTTGCAGGTTTGTATTGGTAAATACTTGCTTTTCCCATTTTAATGCGTTTTTTTTCTATCAGAAGGCAACATTGCAGACATAGAGGCACCAATCATGGCAGCACAGGAACAAGCTCTGAGTACAAGATCCGTAGAGGCTGGGGTCTATCACACCAGACAAGACCCCAGGTGCAGGCTATGTGAAGATGCTCATGAGACAATCCAGCACATCAGCACATGCAGCAGGGTGCAAGATGTTAGCAGGCAGGGCATACATGGAACGCCATAACCAAGTGGCCAGCATAGTGTACAGGAACATCTTGGCCGAGTATAACCTGGAAGTCCCGAGGTCAAAATGGGAGATGCCCCAAGGGTGGTGGAGAATGACCGAGCTAAGATCCTGTGGGACTTCCAGATACACACGGACAAAATGGTGGTGGCTAACCAACCGGACATAGTGGTGGTAGACAAACAGAAGCCGTAGTGATAGATGTAGTGGTTCCCAATGACAGCAACATCAGGAAGAAGGAACACATGAAGTTCGAGAAACACCAAGGGCTCAGAGAAGAGCTCGAGAAAATGTGGAAGGTGAAGGTAACGGTGGTCCCGTGGTAATTGGAGCAGTAGGTGCGGTGACTCCCAAGCTAGGTGAGTGGCTCCAGTGGATCCCAGGAACAACATCGGAGATCTCTGTCCAGAAGAGCGCAGTCCTGGGAACAGCTAAGATACTGCAAGACCCTCAAGCTCCCAGGCCTCTGGTAGAGGACCTGAGCTTGAAGGATAGACCACCATGAGGGGGCGAGCAGGGATTTTTTTTATATATATATAAATAAAATGAATAAATTAATAAATGAAATTAATAATTAAATATAGAAAAACATTAAAGTTAGTCCTTTGAAATGGAGCTTGTGAATAGCTAATCGAATAACAATAAATAAAGTGGACATGTGGCATTGCTAACACAATATTCCTGTTTCTACTTTTAAAAATACAGCTTCGCAGAACTGTTTCTGTTGCATCTTAATGTTAATGTATAAATTATCAGAGGTCACGGCCTGGCTGCATGCTAACTTAAGTTAAATTAAGTTAAGCTAACCAAATGTAACTTAAATACTTGTACCTAAAAAATAAAAAGGTAATAACATGCCAAGGCTGTTATTTTTTTATACTATGTTTAAAAAATTACTATTATTCTTTTTTGACATTTTGTTCTTACAAATCTTACAAAATAGAACATTAAAATACTTTTGGTGGCTAAAGTTGTCAAACAACATGTTAAATTTCAAATTGCAGCTTGCTACATTTTATGTATACCGTGGCATTGGAGAATTTAACAAATGACCAGTTTTTGATGTGAATTAAATTTATTCCAACAGTTATCTCAACATCCAAGACCAGGTTTCCTGTTTCAGGCCTTCTCAGTCTGCCGTTGGTAGTATTCCTGCTGACCAGGAATACTCCAGCTCCCCTGGAGATTTTCTAACCAAGAAGTCTAATAATGATTTCATTAACACTGGTTTTAAATTTGCCCTTTTAGACCCACAGACATGCAGACTTTACAGTCAACATTATTTGCCTCATGTATGCATGGTCACAATATCTCCAAACCGTTGTACAGAACCAACAAAACCATAGTTTTGATATCCCTGGTTATTTCACAGCCAAATCAAATTTCTCCTTAATGCGTCACCTCAGCCCTCACCCCTTAACTCCGCTGTAGTCTTCACAGTCCTGGCTGTAATGAACAGTTTTAGAGGCAGAAGTCTTGCAGACAGGGAAGCTGCCTATCATTCAGGCAGTCTTCTCTGTGGCTTGGGAGGAGATTACTGAGCATTCAGACAGCTTCACACAGTGAGCCACAGCCTGTCTGATCAGTGAAGCACTCTCCTATCTTCCCACCTTATACCCCTGGGGCAATGATTTCACAGGGATTAGCACACAAAGTCGCCTAATCTCTCCTCCTCTTTCTCTTTCTACTGATAACCATCTCAGATATGAATGCATACACATACTGGCAATCACATTCCTTTATGTACAAACACATTAAATGGAACAAAAACGAGAACGTAATAACCAACAAATTGCAAAAAAGTAACTCCAGAAGACAACTTACCAGCAAATATCTTTAAATGAAACAGATCTCAAAAGTAGAGTCTTAAAAGAATAGTATACACAAATCTGGAAAGTACTTCTAACAGACTCATTAAAATCTGTTGTACATTTGTTTTGACAGACATTTTAGTACAGCACCAAAAGCACAGGTGTAAATGATATGATGAAAGTTTTCCATGCACCTTCCTTTGTTTTGGGGTCCAGTTATTGTGCATACAAACTACCATAACTTAACATAAAGACATCTCAATGGAAAAGAACCATCATCAATGCTACCGTGGGTTTTTTCTGCAGGGATATGCTGTGGATAACCATGTCATTTGTTTGGTTGGCTTTGGCTCAGTTGACTTTTAAACTGTATCCAACTACTGAGACAGTGAAAACACTGATTACTGCATCTTAGTGAGTACTATAAATTAGTACATTTTGGTTCAAGGGTGTCTCTCCCATCTCTGTGTTGGGGATTCTTCTGACTAGTACCAAATGGCAGAACACAGACAGCTAATTCAATCAGAAACCCTGAGGGCCACCCAGCATTGCTAACTACATCATGGTTAAGCATCTTGAGCTTGTCAGAATTATAGAAAATGACAAGTGAACTTGACATGAACCAGAGAGTCAGAGTGGAATACTTGTATTGGCATTTCTTAATCTCTGAACGGCACAGGGCAGTGCTGGAAAAATCAATACTTTTCAGTCACTGTTGGTTTTTTTCTATGTGCCTGAATAAAAGAACTCACAAGCATCAAGGTACAGTAAGAAAATAGCACAGGCTCATTCAAGTCATGAGACACAAAGGAAAGATATTCAATGTTGTACAAATAATTTAGTATATTTATTATTTATCCCACATTTTAGGAACCCTTGTAGTTGTTCAGACAAAGAAAGGAAGCTGTGTTTATAAAACTCTTCAGAATCATATGAGGGTTTTTTTTTTTCACATATATTTCATGCCTTGTGATTTGAGACCCCAACACAAAGTCCAAAACAAAAGTCAAAACTAAATCCACTAAACACAGGGGCAGGAATAAACGGGATGATAAGAGATGCTCAGACAAAGAACAAAGACAAGGGCAGTCCTATATATCAAAACACACCTGAGGGCGAATGTGACACAGATGGGGAAAGCAAGGTAGAGGTGAATCCAATCAATGACACAGTAGGAGGAAGTAAAACTGAATACAACAGACAAGAGAGAAATGACTATCTAAGTAAAAGCAGACATCAATAAAATAACTGAAACAAGAATACAATAGAATAGAAGACGGGATAGAATGCTGACAGGTACTAAACAAATATCAGAAAAAAACAAGAAAGAAGTAAACTAATTGCTAGAGAAACAAATGGTAACATTTCTATGACTAATAAAGCAAGAACTTACTACGAATATAGTATAAACTGATCCAAAGGAAAATCTAAAACACAAGACTCCAATAATGGAACAATAATACAACACAGGGGAGGAATAATAACAAATGGAGCTAAATAATAAAAGACTTAAAAGTAACAAGAACCAAACTTAAACAAGAACAATACACAAGAAAAGGCAGTAGAAACTCTACAAAACTCAAAAACCCTCAATCCAGCAAACCACAGCAGAGAAGAGGGGCCTGAAAACTGAAGGCTCTGCCTCCCATTCTACTTTTAAATACTCTAGGAACAACAAGTAGGCCTGCAGTGTGAGAGCGAAGTGCTCTAATAGGGTGATATGGTACTACAAGGTCATTAAGATAAGATGGGGCCTGATTATTTAAGACCTTGTATGTGAGGAGCAGGATTTTGAATTCTGGATTTAACAGGAAGCCAATGAAGGAAGCCAAAACAGGAGAAATCTGCTCTCTCTTTCTAGTCCCTGTCAGGACTCTTGCTGCAGCATTTTGGATTAGCTGAAGACTTTTCAGTGAGTTTTAGGACATCCTGATAATAAAGAATTACAGTAGTCCAGCCTGGAAGTAATAAATGCATGAACTAGTTTTTCAGCGTCACTCTGAGACAGGATATTTCTAATTTTAGAGATGTTGCACAAATGGAAGAAAGCAGTCTTACATATTTGTTTAATATGTGCATTGAAGGACATGTCCTGGTCAAAAATGACTCAAGGTTCCTCACAGCATTACTGGAGGCCAAGGTAATGCCATCCAGAGTAAGAATCTGCTTAGATACCATATTTATTATATATATATATATGTATGTATATGTGTGTGTATATATATATATATATGTAAGCGTATATGTGGAAATATGTGTGTGTATCGTATGTACGCATGCATACATATATGTATGTGCGTGTATGTATGCATGGGTGTATCCGTATGTTTGCAGGTGTATGTATAACTTGTACATATCTTTCTTGTGTAAATGTAAATTTGTCTGTATTATTGTGTAAATACTTACGCTATTGTGTACTCCACACACATGAAGAGATGCTAAACTGCCTTTCATTGTTTTTGTAACAATGACAATAAAGAGCTATTCTATTCTATTCTATTTCTAAGATTTTCAGGGCCGAGTACAATAACCTCAGTTTGATCTGAATTAAGAAGCAGAAAGTTAGCGGCCATCCAGGTCTTTATGTCTTTAAGACATTCCTGCAGTTTAACTAATTGGTGTGTGTTACCTGGCTTCATGGACAGATAGAGCTGGGTGTCATCTGCATAGCAGTGAAAATGTATGCTATGTCTTCTAATGATACTGCCTAAGGAAGCATGTATAATGTAAACAGAATTGGTCCTAGCACCGAACCCTGTGGAACACCATAATTAACCTCAGTGTGTGAAGAGGACTCTCCATTTACATGTACAAATTAGAGTCCATTAGCTAGACTATAGAGATGCCTGAACAACCTCATGTTCATTTTTTCAAAAATGATCTCACCTTCTTGAAATGGCATCAGTTACATGTGTTACATCTTCCAAATACACCCTTTTACACCGTTTTAGACATCTAAAAACTGTTACTCAGATGGACTCCTTTAAATACAAGCAAACTTACATCTCATCAGCTGCTATCACACATCTCATTCGCATTTATTGGAGTCCATACATCATAACGAAGGTGCTGAGAGGGGCAGATTACTCCAATAAGTCTTGCACAGCAGGAATCGCCCCAAGGACAATAATTAAAAAGGGCCTTCCTGGTCAATGGACTAGAAGCTTGCCCAAATGGTGCCTGATATCTAATCACCCCCGCTTTAACATTGAAACTTTCCTCTGCTGTGCTCATTTTTTTCTCTCTAGTTTGCTGCTTTCTAAAAATTCTTCTTCTTTACAGTTTTTTTCACCTGTCCTTACTTTTTTTGGCTCACCATGACATTGTGATTTTAGTTGTTTTAAAGTTTCTATGCATTAAATACAGGGTGAAGATAAAAATGTAAAGATTTTTAATAAGATCAGGAAATTAAAATGGCTTAAAACAATAAAACATCTGAATGACAGGATCTTTGCAACAAGGCAGGTGGCTGTAGCTTGTGCCAAAAAGCAATGCACATTGTCTGCTAGGGATTTCTCATTCATGAGTATACAAAGAGCACTGGGTCAGAGCTGTCATCTAACTTTATTGATGGGAAGAATACATAACCAAAGGGACTTAATACCTCTGCTATAGAAAATTGCTTGATGGCAAAAACTATTTCTGCACAATTGTCTGAGATTCTTTATAAAAGTTACAATTGTAAAAATCTATCAATATTCTTTCTTTGCATTCATTTCCTTAGCTTCATTTGGTGTAATCTCATTATTATAATCAGTCTATAAGTTTGTCTTGTTACCTCAATGCCAAATATCCAGTGGTTGTTAATCAGTTGTCAGAGCTCTGCAGTTTTGCCACTGTTCTGCAGAACCCAGGAGGATGTAGCTTAGCGGCTTTCAAAGCCTGCACAACAAACAGAAACAGCAAACCCATCTTACTCTATTAATGAACAGTTTCCACCCCCCCCCCCCCACACACACACACCCTGTCTGTCTATGGGTTGCATTTGCTGGTGGAGGCCAGGACCAGCAACCAAGTCGCTTATATGTGATGGCCAAAGTTCTGATAATGCTGTGTGTTAAGCCAAACCACTGCACTAACAACAACAACTGATCCAGTAGTTGCATGTTTCAAGAATTCACACTCTAATGCAGGGGTCATTTTACAACTCATCACTTTGATCTTAAAGGGGTCGGACCAGTGAAACTCCCCTTTCTTTTTCTTTTCTTTCCCCTTTCACACTGACCAGAGGCTATAGAAAAGGTCCAACAGAGGCGGGTACACCGTAAAGACAGCGACTCAGTGTGTAGGCCACAGCATGTCAGATAACTGTAGAAACAACAGGGTTCAGAGCATTTGAGCAAATGCGTCATTGTGCCAAGGAGCATTGTATGGTAACATTCACAAACTTTATATTCTCAAACAGATTCTCAGACTCGATAAGTCTGATGATATCATGGGAATAGTGAACAAAACTCTAATTTCAACGACCCATGTTTTTAGTTTTCTTAATTGCTTCTCCAGCTTAGACTTGCAGTGTGGCTGGAGCTCGTCCTACTTAAAATAGAGGGCGAGGTAGGATAACACCTGAGTTAGGCAACATATCTATTACTGTGAAAACTCAGAGAGCTGAACAACCATTCATACTTACATTCACACCTACCACCACCGGTAAACCATAATATCTGGAATCAGTATGTATGTCTGTGGATAACCTACGCCTGCCACCCAAACTCCACACAAAAAGGCCTCGGCTGATCAGAATAGTCTAGCCTAGAACTCTCTTGCTGTGTGGCAACTGTACACAAATGTGGCACTTTACCCGTGTTACAAAGCAACCCTATCCACATCTTACCTGCAAATTAAAAATAGTTTTCCATCATCTCTGTATGTATTTCAGAGTCAAGCCTCATCTTGTGGTGCATCCCTAGCCCATTTAGCACAGTAAAGCACATTGGCTCTCTGTGAATGACAGTGTACATTCATCCAACTTATCTCTGAGTGCAGACCTGGGCTCTGTGCCTCATGTTTTTGTAGGTTCATACAGACAACTCATGGATACATGCTAAATGGCTTCACACATTAATTTCCCCGCCCCTTTCTTGAGTCTAGATGAACTGAAAGGAAACAAAGTGCTTGCTTTTCTGGAAGGATTACGGTAAACATAAGTGTAGTAAAACTCCCTAAAGAAGTGAGTAAAATTTAGCACATGAAAGTTCACAGTGGCCAGTGTTTGACTCCTGAATCTCCAGCCCCACCTCACAATTCCTGCACCCTCCCTTTCTTTGTTCTGATGAAATATATTCCTAGTGATAGATTCAGAGCCCCTCCTCCACTCCCTTAACATCCACCACCCAAAAAGAAGCAAGCCTGAATTCTGCTGGCCTTGTCAAACAATGAGATGCTCTCTAGCTGCTTTGTGCTGTAGTTCTCTACATTCAAATAGATCTCTGAGAACTGCTTTTTCATTGTCTCATCTTCAATGGGTAATAAATAAGCGCTCAGACAGCAAGACGAGCTGCTACAGGCCAAGAATAACAATGCCATTGTTAAATAAGGCCAGCTTTCAATCAAAGTCCATTCAAAGAATAGTTGAGGATCTGTAAGAGTGCATGTTGTGTCATTTAATGAACATGCAAAAAGGAGCCATTTCCTTGATTTATCGACGACCGCCATGAAGACTACGCAGGCAGACAAGGCTATATCTTGTGCATTTGGATATTTATGTCTGACAAAACACCAGAGTCACTGAGAAAGCAGAATTGGGCTGGATTTTTTTGTTTGTGTTTTGGTGTAATTTTCAAAACTAAATCTGGGTTCAGTCTCACTTCTTTCGAGTTATCAAGCAGATTCGCTCGGCCCTGAGATGCAAACATGAAGTATGAAAAACCTTTGGTCTGCCAACAGGAAGTGCAAAGCACACAGGCGATATTCAGTGCAACAAAGCTCACAGGTTGCTTATTACTGTTACTGACTTACTTACTGTTTTATTTATTTATTTATTTGTTTGTTTGTTTGTTTTTGGTGGTGGTGTGTGTGTGTGTGTGTGTGTGTGTGTGTGTGTGTGTGTGTGTGTGTGTGTGAGAGAGAGTTTCAGTGTTACAGAGAAGTGTAACTGAACTACATGATGCCCAACCAGATGCATATAATGAACTGAGGATCAACACTGTGGACAGACAGTAGCCACAAAACCAAGGGCACTACTCTCAACTCGCTGACAAAGAGCTATTAGAGAGGTTGCTTGTAGATGTGAGCAAGGTTCTACTCAGCATCTCCACTTAATGTATCTCTGAAATCAATGAGCTCAGATGTGCCACAAACAACACTCCTGGAAACATTTGGGGAGAAAGATCAAGAATGATTACAGACTTAACTGAGGCTCTAGAAATTGCAAAACAAGGTCTTTCAGCTCTGATTACTAAGCTGAAGAAATACACCAGTGAAGCTGAGCCCAAGAGAATAAACGGCCTGTTCTCCAAAGATCCATCCAGGGTGTTCCCTGAAGCTACAAGGGGACAATAATACGAGGACAGACCCACTCAGAGCTAAGACTCAACAATACTGGAAGAAGTGTCCCATGACCACATGCACAGTCAACATCACAAGCTAGAGAGAAACATGACCTGCCATGATCCATCCTGAAGAAGTTAACAACACTCCATGAATACTTGACAGCACAAAAAACTGGGCTGGAAATAGGTACTCATCTGGACTGGCTAAAACAGTACAGAACAAGCCTGACCATGAAGGATCCCAACAAGAGTATGACACCATTAAATCACTGGCCAATGACCTGCCCCTCAACAAATATAAAGCTCCTCTCAGGTATCATGGCAACAAAGATGAGTAGCGGCATTAATCAAAACATGAATGCAGATGAGACGGGCGTTGGAAATAATACCAGAGGTGTAATAACACTAAAATACCATCTCCTGGTTGACAGAGCAGTATACACAGAGTCAAACACCAACATGAGCACCATCAGGATTGACTTCATGAAATCCCACAACTCAGTGCTCCTAACATGGATGTTGGAGTTATTAAAAACATTCATCTATATCTCAGTGGGACTGTGGAAGACAACACTGGTGGCCAACTTTAAGACTGCTGCACAAGTTACCATAAAGTGCAGCATATACGAAGGTGATGCATTGTCCCCACTGGTGTTCTACACAGGACTCAACCCACTAAGCCAGGTCACTGCAAAGCACAGGTATGAAAGCGTATTCATGAGTGAAATGATCATCTGCCACATCCTGTACATGAATGACATCAAACTGCATGCCAGGAGTGAGCTGGCACTCATTTACCTCACTGGGATCTACATTGAATACATTAAGATGTCAGTCAAACTGGATAAGTGTGGCTTAATGGTTGAAGATAAGGAAAGCATTTTCATTTGTAGGGGCCTTACAAGCAACAGAAAGAGGGAGTATGATCATTAAAGAGTGTGAGAGCCATAATCCAAGAGGAAACATCACGAGATGAGTGTGTTGGGCACCTGAAAACAGATGGTGGTGAGGAACAGGACCTAGCCATGAGTCTACCACACCTGATAGACCCAAGTGGCAGTCGGTGCAAAGGTGTTGTCCTGCACATAGTTGCAGGATGTAAGAAGCTGGAACTGTATACACCGAGAAATGGTGTGGATAGTGTACAGGAAGATCTGTGTTGTATATGGACTACAAGTCCACAAGTCTCAATGGAATTGATATTGGTATGGTCCGGATCTGGCCCACACAATGTGCTTACACGTGGGCCACATACCGCGAAGAATGACGGCCCTTTGGTGGCCCAGACCTGGTTTGCCAGAGGTGGCCCACACATGGGCCAGCACAAGGCCAGTTGCAGACACACTGCTGGCCCTGTGCTGGCCCAGAACAGTTTCAGCTCTGGCCCCAGATGTCAGCCTAATGTGTACCTTAATCAAGCCATGTAATAACAACATGTGCCAGAAGATAATAGTGCAAAAGTAACATGCCGAAACTCTGTTCAGATTCTTATATAACACTTTTCAATTTCCTAGATTACTGAAGGTGCTCTACACAACATGCCACATTCACACACTCTCTCTAAACTGAGTGCTTCCTAACTACATTCATACACAGTCTTGATAAGCAGACTGGAGGAGCCAGGGATCGAACCACTAAACTTCCGATCAGTAGGTGACCTGCTCTACCGCCTGAGCTACAGTCACCCAGTGGTAAACATGAGTAAACCCTCACTAGGTTTTGGATAAAGTGTACTCTCACAAACCTGTCAAACCTGCATTTGAAACATTGGCTACCATAGCAGTATAGTATTGCAACATGTTGAACACAACAACTGACTAAAAACGTAGTCTATGAATTGGCAATTTAGGGGGCATCCCTTCAAAAGAACCACAGAAAACCAGGTTAAATGTTAATGTAATAAGATATTAACACAGGCGTCAGCACTGGCCTTCAGATAATCCAATCTGTATAACTCTTTTAATTTAGTTAAATACCCGTGTGACTATAAACTTCTTTTGTTGTTATTTCTTCTTTTTGTCTCTCTAATGGATAAACATGGACACACACACACATACATACAACTCAGGTGTTTACTTGGCCACTGGAATTCCCAGAAGGTATATGATTTATGCAGTAGCACTAAATTTCCTTTGTGAATCCTATGGTGGAAGTGGAAGCAGACAGGGCCAACCAGATGGCTGACTCACTACAGTTTGTGATTGAGTGTGTCCCCTGGGGATGCTGTGACAGCAATCAATTGTGTGGATCTACAAATGACACTCAACAGCAGTGGTCATTACCTTAATGTTTGTTCCTTTTGATTTTTTAAAACAGAAGGAATTCAGACGTGTTCAGACACAAAGTATCAGCATCAGATAGGCCTACATGTAGTCTTTTTTTCTTTGTCGTGAGTCTTTAGTCTCTTTCACAAACTAAAGGAAGCTCAATGAAGAGACACAATTTGTTCTCTTTTTAATGACATTTTTAAAAAAGAAAATATGGACACTTACATATTTCATGAGAAGACTTTGTCCTGCTTCAGTCAGTAAGGTGAGACAATAGAAATATACTGATATACTTTTTGTGTAAAATCTCGCAAAGCCTTTTTTCAATGCTTTTAATGTTGTTGTTTTAATATTGTCTGTAGTTAGGTAGGTATGAGTGTGCAAATTGCTGTGAGTTTTTTAAATACTCTGATATAGTCATAATGGCTGATTTTTCTAACTATACCTTTATGCTATATTTTGGACAAAGGGAAAACAATTCTTCGGATGGGGAAAATGTAAATAGAATTTAATGTATGTAAGTTAGAGTGATTATTTCCGTTATTATATATAATATTTATTTTTATTATTATTTAATAATTGTTTATTAAATGTAGTTATTTAAAAACGGCGTTCTATGATAGCCTGGAATTAGACTTAGAGCTAAGTTTAGGGTGGATAACAACTTACACCTCAGAGGGTAGGTAATACATTGTAGTTTACATTTAATGAATTAAAAAGAAAGGAACATAAAGATATCCTGGTATCCCCTGGTATCCCCTCAGCTTGCTGTCTGTATGTTGGGGTTTCTCCCAGTGGACAAGAGGGTTTATTCCCTCTGGGGTCGGGGAACGGGTCCTGACCGTGGTCTGCGCTTATGCGCCGAGTTGCGGTTCAGAGTACCCAACCTTCTTGGAGTCATTGGGTGAGGTACTGGATGCTGCGCCGCCTTGGGACTCTGTTGTCCTATTGGGATATGACATTGAGACCTGGAGGGGCGCGATTGGGAGGAACGGCCTCCCAGATCTGAACTCGAGCGGTGTTTTGTTATTGGACTTCTGTGCAAACCACAGTTTGGCCATAGCGAACGCCATGCTCGAACATAAGAGTGTCCATAAGTGAACATGGCGCCAGGACACTCTAGGCCACAGGTCGATGATCCATTTTGTATCACCAGACGTAAGGCCATATGCTCTGAACACTTGGGTAAAGAGAGGGGCTGAGCTGTCAACTGATCACCACCTGGTGGTGAGTTGGATCAGGAGGCGGGAGAGGATGCTGGACAGACCTGGCGCACCTAAACCTACAGTGAGGATGTGCTGGGAACGCCTAGCAGAGGCCCCAGTCCGCAAGATCTTCAACGCACACCCCCAGCAGAGCTTCAACAGCATTCCGAGGGAGACTGAGGACACTGAATCCCAGTGGACCATGTTCAGCACCTCCATTGCCGTTGCTTCACTGAGCTGCGGCCACAAGGTGGTTGGTGCCTGTTGTGGTGGTAACCACCAAGCTGTAGACTTCGGAGGCAGCTGAATGGTAGCGACAGGACAAGTGGAACGCGGCGCGGGCAGTGACTGAAGCAACAACTCAGGTGTGGGAGGAGTTCAGAGAGGCCATGGAAAAAGACTTTCGGACTGCCTCAAAGAGGTTCTGGCAAACCGTCAGGTGACTTAGGAGAGGAAAGCGGTGCTCTACCTGCACTATGTATTGTGCGAGTAGAGCACTGCTGACTTCAACTGAGAAAATTGTCAGGTGGAAGGAATACTTCGAGGACCTCCTTAATCCCACTGGCACGTCTTCTGTGGAGGAAGCAGAGTCTGGGGACGGGGATGACCTGCCAATCTCTGGGGGTGAGGTCACTGAGGCAGTTAAACAAGTCCTTGGTTGTAGAGCCCCTCGGGTGAATGAGATCCGCCCTGAGTTCCTGAAGGCTCTGGATGTTGTAGGGCCGTCTTGGTTGGCACGCCTCTACAATGTTGCGTGGAGATCAGGGGCAGTACCCCTGGATTGGCAGACCGGGATGGTGGTTCCCATCTTTAAGAAAGGGGACCGGAGGGTGTGTTCCAACTACAGGGGAATCACACTCCTCAGCCTCCCTGGGAAGGTCTATGCCAGCGTGCTGGAGAGGAGAGTCCGTCCGTTAGTCGAACCTCGGATACAGGAGGAACAATGTGGTTTTTGTCCTGGTTGTGGAACGCTGGATCAGCTCTTCATCCTCTCAAGGATACTTGAGGGTGCATGGGAGTTTGCCCAACCAGTCTACATGTGTTTTGTGGGCTTGGAGAAGGCATTCAACTGTGTCTCTCGGGGTGTCCTGTGGGGGGTGCTCTGGGAGTATGGGGGTGTCTGGCCCATTGCAATAAGTTGGACTCATTCCTGGTGGGTGATGGGCTCTGCTAGGGCTGCCCTTTGTCACAGATTCTGTTCATAATTTTTATGGACAGAATTTCTAGGCGTAGCCAAGTGGTGGAAGGCTTTCACCTGGGTGGTCTCAGAGTCTCATCTCTGTTTTTCGTGGATGATGGGGTTCTGTTGGCTTCATTGGGTGATGACCTCCAGTTCGCCTTGGACTGGTTCGCATCTCCAAATCTGAGGCCATGGTCCTCAGCCGGAAAAGGGTGGAGTGCTCACTTCAGGTCAGGGACGAGTTCTTGCCCCAAGTGGAAGACTTTAAGTATCTCGGGGTCTTGTTCACGAGTGACGGGAGAAGGGAGCAGGAGCTTGCCAGACGGATTGGTGCTGCAGCTGCAATGATGCCGATGCTGTACCTGTCCATCGTGGTGAAGAGAGAGCTGAGCATAAAAGCGAAGCTCTCAATTTACCAGTTGATCTACATCCTGGCCTCTCCCTTAGAGATAGGATAGGGTGAGAAGTTCAGCCATCTGAGAGGGGCTCAGAGTAGAGCCACTACTCCTTCACATCAAAAGGAGCCAGTTGAGGTGGTAGAGGCATCTGACAAGGATGCCTCCTGGGCACATCCTGGGTGAAGTATTCCAGGCATGTCCCACCGGGAGGAGGCCCCGGGGCAGACCCAGGACACGCTGGAGAGATTAAATCTCTCGGCTGGCTTTGGAACGCCTTGGTGTTCCCTCGGACAAGCTGGAGGAGGTGGCTGGGGAGAGGGAGGTCTGGGCTTCTTTGCTTAGGCTGCTGCCCCTGCTACCCGGCCCCGGATAAGCAGAAGAACATGGATGGATCAATGGATGGAGGAAAATATATCAAAGAATATGTCAAAAAGTAAAAAAAAAAAAAAAAAACCACATCAAACAACCCAAAGAACCAAGAGGCAGGGATGAAGTAACTCAGCGTCTGTTCCCCGGGCCGGCCAGAATGCGAGCTGCAGAGACAGAGAAGCACTGGGACCAGCCGGCTCTCTAGTGGTGGAGACAGAACAACTGTGGGAGCTTGACAGGGGGCTGCTGCTCACTTAGGAGACAGAACTCCCCAGGATGGAGAAGAGGAAGACAGCGGTAGAGTCGAACAGGGAACCATCCAGGAGACAAGTGCCAACCTTTGGTGGCACGGGTAGCCTTGGCAGGAAAAGCAGAACACCTCCGGTGGCTTAGCTAGGGGCTGATATCGCCGAGTGACTCGAGAGGCCCCTGTGGTTCAGGTTCATAGCAAAAATAAATAAAATTTAGCAAGTCGTTTAACTTCATGGACACAGGTATTCATTGCAACTCATCCAATTCAATTCAGCGACCAGTGCGCATAGAAGTCAGTGGCCATGCACACAAAAAAGGCCATTGCTTGCTCTGAACTACTGACTTTTGAGTGTTTGGAGGTGGAGCCCAAAGTAAGAGGGGTCCTGATATAATTCATGACTTTCATGGACAGTTCAGCTTGTGTTAAACTTGTTTACACCATGGTAGCAACTTAGGGGCTGTTTTAAACCACATTTGTTAGAATTTTGGAAAATAAAGTTTTCCGAATGACCTAGCAAAAGTAATAATAATAATCATTATTATTATTCCTTGTGTAGCAGTGGAAATATTGACAACTGTCACTGGATTACTTTAATGATGATGAAACCTTTAAAACCGGAACAGTCAAAGACGAGTTCTGCAGCCTGTGCACTGCTGTTCCATTAATCTGTTGCATAATATTACATACCTTTTATGATTTAAAAAAAATCCTGATAATGAAGAGCATACATAGAGCAGATAAAATCTCAAATAGATAAGGGAGGGGTGGGTGATGCAGTTTGTTTTTGAAGAAAGCATTTGACACATTTAATCAAAATTGTTCTTATCTCAAAACTCTTCAAATTGTCTTTATATCTCTCTGACAGGTCACAGTGCGTTAAGGTAAAGAATGTGTTGTCTGATAGTGTTAGGTATTCTGTGGGTGTTCCTCAAAGTTCTGTGTTAGGCCCCCTGTTTAGCCACTACACCAATGACCTTCCACAAATTTTGTCATGGCATTGATATCCAGATGATACACATCTAAAAATTACACAGCTTGCAGCAAAGAAATTAACAACTGGAATGGGAAGGATGATGGAGTGGCTTGACCAGTCATGTCTTACTCTTAATATAAGTAAGATGAAAGGTATGATTTTCTCAAAAACCAAACAGTCTTTTAGAGCAGATAGTTTTATGAAGGGTAAGAAGATTGAAATGGCATGGTTCTTGTTTCAAATCTGAGTTTTAACTATCATATAAAGAAAATGATCAAAACTATTAAATATAATTTGTTAAATTGCAGGGGCATTAGAGACTGGATCTCAGTCGATACTGCTAAGACCTTCAGGTAAGCAATGATTCTTTCCTATATGTCATATTACATAACACGTCAGGGACAAGCGGGGAAACCACTGGACTCTCTATATAAACAAAGTCTGTGTAATATCACCACTGTAAGATTCTGACGATGCATCATTTAATGAATTTTGAAAATTTTAAATTATTATCTCATTTATGATTGGTGTTTAAGATTTTAAATGGTCTTCCTCCACTGCTTCATGTTATTGTACCTTACCTTTTCCTTGCTCCTTTTGGGCAATCAGCATTCTCCATGAAAGCGTCAACTCAATGGAGTGCCCTGCCTGAAACAATGCTTATGTTGCTGCTATGTTGTAGTTTGTAGTTTAACACAGTAACCTGAACGCTACACCAAAGTGACAAATCACATTAGGACCCCTCTTCCTTTGGACTGTTTCCTCCAAACAGTCAAAAGCCAGTTGATTCGAGTGAGCAGGATTCAGCTGCAAGCGCCGAGAGCTACCCATGAGTACGCAAAACTGTAGCAGCGCAGGCAAAGCAGTCAGTCTCGCGTGCATGATGGCTTTTTTGTGCACATGGCTACTATGTTCTACATGTGTATGTTAAATTTATGGGAAGAATTTAATTGCACAAGTGATAATGAATACCTGCACCCATGAAATGAAGTTGTTTGCTAGGATTATATTTTTTCTCATGCCTGACTATTGACAGCAAAATAATTCTATACAGACGTCATGGAACCCATGGACTCGGGACTCTCAGGTCTCAGGCGCAGACAGAGAGGAACCCAGGGACACAAAAGCTGGGGCTACTCAACTGACCAGGTGGAGATCTGGAGATGGGGATTGCAGCGGCTCCAGATTGCAATCCCCATCTGCAGCGGCTCCAGTTTGGGGACCCACAGGATTGTTGGAACCCCTTTGATTGCGAAGACCCTCAGCCTCCAGTGGATGGACCCACACATGGTACTTAGCTATACTGACCCTGGGCACAGGGGCAGGGGCAGGCTAGGCACTGGCTACCCTGACTCCGAGAATTGGGTGTAGGGTTAAATTGGACACTATCCACCCTCACGCTGTGAACAGGCTCAGAGGAAACACTAGGAAGAGGAAGAGGCAATTTTACTCACAGTTACTGCCAACTCCTGAGGTTGCTGACAGAGGAGCTGTCTCTGGCCAATTAGAGGAGCGCTGACATTCAAGGGTTGAACTTTGCACGTCCTTCTTTCCTCATGTAAGTCTAGACCTGACATAGAGTGAGCAGAACTTGCAGTCAGCCTTTTACTGATGGGCCAGAGAGGTTGACCTATGACAATCTGGGAAAAGGCAGCACTGAGCCTGGAGAGCTGATTGGAAACTGCCTCGAGGATAAGAGGCTGGACAGCAAGGTATACTTCTTTGTCCAAGATCCAATAGGGTGGATGAAAGCTAAGATGATGCATGTCTCAGGCATATTATTCTGCTTCCACCACTGAGGCCCACGCTTCCTCAAAAAGGAAGCAGGTTCCTGATGGCAAAGAGATGGACAGGGAGTCACTGGCAGACAGGGCTTGAGTGCAGAGGAACAGAGGCTGAATATTGACTGGAGAGGGGCTGACAGATTAATGGCAGGAGACAACAGGCAAAGTGAGATGCAGCGATGCAAAATCCAAGGCAGTATCTGTTGGAGGACTGAGGGTGGAAATGACTTTTAGGCAGATTGGAAAAAATCCTACAAGCCTGGGCTTTTCAAAGACTACCCATCTGATCCTCCATCTGCTGTTTGATGCGCTTCAACTGCTCCTCCAAGAAGAAGTCTGAGGAGTCTGTGTGTGGTCGTGTCATTCTGTCATATTTAAGGAACAGCTAGGACCCCAATGCAGGCTCATAGGTAGACTTCAAACCTAAAACAAACTTTTATTGAAGGTGAATAATAATCCAAGAAAGAAAGCAATAATTCTAGGGAAGACGTGTAACTAAGCAATACTAAACAAGGACCACCAAACAGGTGAACAGAAACTATAATAACAGGGACCATAGAAACAGGATGACGTGACAAAGATTATGGGAGACACACCAGGTAATTACGGAGAACAGACATTCCTGGAACACAGATGTATGAGACTGGGGAGAGTAAAACTAAACACAAAACACACGGGGCAAGCATTACCAATAAATCCACTGCTTTATCATTCAGCAACAATGTGGATTTCACAACTCTTTTGTGCCTAGACCTCTCAATCTAAATGTGTCTTAAAGTGTATTAAAAGCACTTTTCAATCCACAGCCAAAAGCTGTTTTAAAAATTGAAGCATATTTTATTAAGTAACAAAATTCTCCATATTATGTCACAGTGATCCATCGATCATAGAATTTTATAAACTAATGATTCTACCAGCCAAGTAATACAAGTTAAGGTAGGTAAGTGTAGCTTATCTATGTAGTATGAAACTTGAGCTATATGGTTCAAGGCAGGAATGACAGGAAGAACCAAACCAGCTGTGTAATCTTATTTCATACTAGCTGGTTACTCGTTTCACATAGAAAACCTTATAGCATGTATAAGTGGCGAATCAGGAGAACTCACCAACAGGCGATGGTGTGCTGCCACTGCTGGATAGGTGCTGAATCTGAAGTCTCTGAGTTAATTGCGGTGGCACCTGAGGCAGGGGGCTGATGACTGATGGGATAAGAAAAGAGTAGATCCCAGGTGTGTAGTGCTTCATCTGGGCCAGTGGGGAACTGCTGCCAGCCAGGGCACGGCTGGCCGTCTTCATCACAGTGATGGTCAAATGACGTGCTGAGCACTGAATGGTCAGAGGTTTGGAGAAAATGGGAGACCATCGTATGAGCCCCTGGTTGCAGTTAATGTATGTGGAGCAGGTGTGGTACCACCTTTGCACTCCGAAGATGCATGGTGGTGGAGTTTAGTGTCATCCAGGTTGACTCAGAGACTAACCCTGTAAGACAGACACATATGAACAAGGTGTGGAGCTGTCCAGTCTGTATTTCTCTGTTAATCATTTCCTGTGTCCTTGCTGAATGACTCCTACAGGTATAAATGAATCAAGATCTTACTGGTGTCATGGTTATCTTGAGGGGTTTTAGTCTTTAATTCTGGTTAGTTTTCTGTTCTGGGTTTTTGTTATCTTGAGAATTGGTTTGGTTTGTGTTTCCTTCTTTGTTTCAGTTTAGCATAGCTTCCCCAGTGTTCTTTTGTTTCTTGTTAAGTCTTCGTCTCTGTCCCATATTTGTTACTTCCTGTTTTATTTTGGTACTCCTTTGCCACTTGTACTTTGTTTTGAATTCTATTATCTTCTTGTCTTGTTCCATAGATTCTATTCACCTGAGTCTCATTTCCCCCAGCTGTGTTTACATCCCCTAATTGCCCTCTTGTATGTATTTAGTGGTGTCTTTCCCTCACTCCTTGTCACAGTGTTTGTTTTCACTTCTTGTGCCTTCCCTGCCTGTATTTCTGCATTTTTTTGGGCTATGTTATTTGGAGTCTTAATTTTTCCATCAGTTTAAAAAAAAGTGAGTTTTCAGTAGTGATGGGCAAAGCGAGGTTTTGTGAAACACTGAAATATTCAAAGCATTTTTGCTGAATTTGTATTGAGACTTTGAACCCCATCTCCACAAAGACACCAGTTAGCTAATTTGGTTATTCCCACATTTTGACAATACTAATCTGAAACAAAGTCAGAGACACGACTTGCATAATTCCAAACAGAGGTATGCATTTTCTTATAAAGGCATAAAGCTTAAACCTTACACCTTTTTTTAGTGGTAATACTACACACTGGATCAGGTGACCCTGAATCCTCCCTTAGTTATGCAGTGTAGGCTGTTGGGGGATTCCCATCATGCATTGAGTATTTCTTGTTCAGTCACCTTTCTCACTCACTATGTGTTAATAGACCTCTCTGCATTGAATCATGCTTCTTATTAATCTCTGTCTCTCTTCCACAGCATGTCTTTATCCTGTCTTCCTTCTCTCACCCCAACCAGTCGCAGCAGATGGCCCCACCCCTCCCTGAGCCTGGTTCTGCTGGAGGTTTCTTCCTGTTAAAAGGGAGTTTTTCCTTCCCACTGTCGCCAAAGTGCTTGCTCATAGGGGGTCATATGATTGTTGGGTTTTTCTCTGTATGTATTATTGTAGAGTCTACCTTACAATAGCTGTATAAATAAAATTGAATTGAATTGAATTGAATTGAATTGAATTGAATTGAATTGAATTGAAAAGTGCAGGATCTACCAAGGAGATGATCTGTCCCCACTGCTGTTCTGCATAGACCTGAACCCCCTCAGAGAGATTATTCACTAGACTTCTAGGCTACGGATACTGACTAAAGAATGGAGCAATTGTCAGCCACCTCCTGTACATGGATGACATCAAGATGTATGCCAGGAGTAAATGAAACATCAATTCACTGATCCACACCACCAGGATATACACCAATGACATTGTAATGTGATTGGTGTATAGGAGAAGTGTAGTCAGATGGTAACAAAAGAGTAGGTAGTCAGACCTGAGGGGATCGAGCTACCGGAAGGCAGCATTGCAGACACTGAGAACAGCTACAAGTACCTGGGACTGCCACAGGCAAATGGGAACCACGAAGAAGCCACTAGGAAAGCTGCAACCACCAAGTACCTGCAGATCAACACCTACACCCATGATCAAGCCGTCAGACTCCAACACTGAGTGACTGGACTGACACACACACACACACACACACACACACACACACACACACGTCACCACCTCAAGCACTTAAGTCTGTTAAGTCGCCGTCTGTTTTATTTTGGTACTCCTTTGAAGTACCCCTCATGTCTGTTTGAAACTAAAAAAGGTCATTTTAACTTGTGCAGCTAGCTTGAAAACCCAAAAATTACACAACAAATGGAAATCTGTTGAGTATATTGTGTGCTCACAATCAGCTGTCTTAGGGTGTGGTGAGTTCATTGAACGACTTCTGCACACAGAGAAAATGCCTCTCTTGCTTGTCTGCTTCTTTGTCTCTGCAATCAAAGACAGATATTTGTGCACTTTTATAACTGTGGCTATTGTTCTCTTAGTGTACTGTGTGTGTATCATTATAAATATGCATAGCATGTTTTTTCGTTTGTTTGTTTGAAATGGCAAAGTAACCTGACCTGAATGCCTTCCTATCAAAATGTCTGCCTGTCCAGTTCATATGAACTGCCACTGACCCCTGTAGGTTAGGGTGACTATGAAGTCAGTTGATGCTGCAAATTCTGTTTAAAGTAGACAAAAGCTGGAGAATAGAGTTAAAGCTGAACCTTTATGTCTGGTAAATTTTTATCCTTGAAAACATGCAACCTTTTCATTGCCAGTGTCAGAGATTTGTAAATACCAACATAGTATGTAGTGTTTCTCAAACTACAAACACATCAGACTACAAATAGAGGCCAAACCCCACTTGGATATAGAGCAGCTGTGTGTAGAGCAAACTGTTAGAAGTTTGTTTTACATGTGATCCAAATTTTCTATAAAAAGGTGTAAATGCCTATTAAAGAGTGATTGAAATGGAGAGGAATATGCTAGCTCACTCTCGATAGTCAGTTGTGTGAATTGGACAGATAAACATAGGCTTTGGTGATGGTGGAGATGTGGCGGTATCCATAACCATAAGAAATGTTCTTTCATATCTTGCACCATTGGAAAAACTTATTAGGACAAATGAAAACAATAAGAAATTGCTCTTCTTCTTCCCAGTGTTTCGAGGTGACTGACCAGCACTCTGATCCTTAGAGGGTGACTGGGCAGATAATGGTCATGTAGATCTTTGCCTTGAGATGGTCTAAAATCCGACAGTCACACAGGACACCCGTTACTTGATGCAACTTCGTCCAGGTGGCATTGACCCGTGCCTGCATGTAAGGGAGGATATCCGCATCACTACTGATCATCAATCTCAGGTACTTGAATTCATTGGTCTTCTTTAGGTCTTCTTCATCAATTGATGATGGTGCTGGCTTCCATGTACTCGGTCTTCCTGGTGTTGAGTCTTATGCCGTAATCAGCCAGGCGTGTCTTCTATTGCTGCATATGGTGGCGCAGGTCTCTCCTATATAGGTTTGCTAGGAAGACATTGTCGGCGTAGAGGAGTGACCATGGGTCACTCGGCAATCATAGTGTCCATGCAAAGGATGAACAGGAGGGGCGAAGGGGCAAAACCCTGGTGTACACCCTGATCGTGAGACTCCCTCGGGACATCTGACGGCACTGGTAACATTCATATAGAGTAGCTTGACCCAGTCAACGTAGGCTTTCGGGACTCGATGGGATCGTAGGGCGTGCCATATGAGTCCATATGGCACTCTGTCGAAGGCCTTCTCTAGGTCTACGAATGCCATATGGACCGGTTGGTTCTTCTCTTGGCGCTTCTCTTCAAGCAGCCTCACAGCATGAGTGGCATCAGGGATTCCAAATCCCTTCATGAACCTGCACTGCTTTGGCGTGACAGTGACAATCTGCTGTAGATGAGCGCCTAGGATCCGTACAAATATCTTCATGGTATGGCATAGAAGAGGGCTAAGGCGGTAGTTGGCCCAGTTAATGGCATTGCCATTGGCTTTCCAAATGGGTACCATGATGCTATTGGTCCAGGCTTCTGGCACTTTTCCACCCATGATAATACGATTGTGATACCTTGCTGGCCAAGGAGTTTCCAGGCTCCAGCTGGGATATCTTTGGGGCCAGGTACTTTTCCATTTTTCATCTTCTTCATGGCGTCTTTGACCTCTGCTGTCGTGATCGGCAGGACTGGGCCATGAATGGGGGTGACGCTGTGGATTGGCAGGTGGGGGAAAAAATTAAAATAAGATTGCCAAAAATATTGCACCTACATACTACACTTTTTGGAGAAACAAAAAAGTCACAAAATACCATCACTGTATATGGAAGAATCTGCAGCACATGTAAATTATGTCACCGCTGGTGCTGTTCAGATGGGAGCACCTCATTAGCTGTATCTGTATGTGTGTAAATATTATTTTATTTTCAGCACTTTTTATTTTCAACACTTTTCTAAGCTTACTGCAGTAAGCTTAGAAAAGTGCTGTACAAATACAATTCCAAATGTCATTCTTGTATTTAAGGAAAAAGGAATAAAGAACTTAGGACTTAAGGAATAAGTGACTTAGTAAAGTGTTGAACTACCTCGTGCCACTGCTGCTTTAGTCCACCTTGGAAGTGATTGAAGTCAAAAGATACATACATTCGTCTTTCAGATGATGATGGTGGAGAGCACTGTCAGAAACATCTATCCAAAATTTACCATAGCTGTTCACTTGAGTTAACATTTCATGATTGTGAAGGCCATATGACTGACATCACATTTAAAACTTCAATAGGGTCATTTCATCTCTAATCAACATGGACCTGTCATGATTCTGGGTCACTTTGAGTTTTTGTGATTTCTTTGTGTTGTAATGTTTTAGTTTTCTATTATTTAGTAATGAATTTAATTCATCTATGTTTTGTTATAATTTTGTTTCCATGTCAATGTGTCACTCTCTGTTTCCTATCCAAGGATGTCATGTCCATATCCTTTTCCCCTTTTTCGTTCTACTCATACATTCATGTCTCTATATCTTTGGATTAAGCTTTTAGTAGAGGTTTTTGATTAAAACATTTATTCAGTAGATTACATATATAGTTCCAGTTAGGTTATTACATGTAAGGATGAGCCTCTGTTCTGGTGAAAGGTCAGAAGTGCAACGGGTGAGATGAGAGAGCATTTAAGGACGAGACACACATACACACACACACATAGTTTCAGTTGTGGACGGGCTGGCCTTCTGTCTGGTGGAAAGGTTACAAGGTTTAGCTGATGAAGTGAAGGGTGAAATAAAGGGCAGCAGAAGCTGACACATACATACACACACATACACATCGTAGATAGACTCAGTGATATAGGTAACAGTTAATCATGTTTTGCTTGCAACTGCAAAGTTGTGCCTGCCTATGTGAAAGTTTGTGCAGAACGTGTGCCTGATGTTCCAGACAGATAAGCGAGCGTCCGGGGACAACAGGAAGACACCTGGGTTCGAGCCGAAGACGATGTTCTTTAAACTGTGTTAAAAGTTAACTGAACGTTTGTGGTTTTGCATTGACGTATGCTGTATTGTGTCTGAGGGGGGGGGAGCAGTATCACCCCCAACCCTATAAAGTCTTTGTTCTGACTATTGTAAGACAGTTCAACACTGAATCTGTACAGTGTTGGCTCCACGCTGCGTGTATTCATTAAAATCTTTGTCTAATTGCACCCGGCCGGATCAGTGGTCATTATTTGGTATTCCTCCTCAATTTCTGAACCCTTAACAATGGTAAATGGACTGATTTTTATATAGCACTTTTCTACTCTTAGTAGTACTTTCTACTAGTACTCAAAGCGCTCTAGACAACATGCCACATTCACACCCATTCTCACAAGCACTTTCTCTATATTTAGTGCTTTCTAACTAACTCTGTCAGTGCGCCCCAGGGTGGCTGTGGCTACAACATAGCTTGCCATCACCAGTGTGTGAATGACTGGATATGTAAAGCGCTTTGGGGTCCTTAGGGACTAGAAAGCGCTATATAAATACAGGCCATTTACCATTTTACATTCAGACACATTCATACTCCGATGGATGCATCGGAGAGCAATTTGGGGTTAGTATCTTGCCCAAGGATACTTGGCATGCAGACTGGAGGAGCCAGGGATCGAACCACCAACCTTCCGATCAGTAGGTGACCTGCTCTACCTCCTGAGCTACAGCCACCCACAGTACGACCTACAGTTTAGGGTTTACACTAGTTCTCTTCTAGTTGTTTCCCTCGTTTGGTTTATGTTTGTGATCAGCCATAATAAAGGCTCGCTTTTGTCAAGTTCAGTCCTGCCTTCGTTGTCAGCATTTGGGTCCTCACTTAAGAACCATGCGACATGCCGCCAGTGAACGTGACAGGACCTTCTGCTGGGTTCTAAGTGGTTCCAACATTGAACATGTAGAATGAGCACTGTGAAATTTTAGCATTATGTATCAAATGTTTTTCAAGATAGGGCTTGTTTTTCACAAATTATTTTAATTTTATTTTTTTCTTGATTTGTCATTTCAGAGATATTAATACATAGTATTGGCTATTTAAATTATATAAAACAAATCCAGCATTCCTCCTAGGTCCCATATTTGAGCACACACTAATTGCAAAAGACAACTAGTGACAATTTCTAAATGATATCCCAGTACTGCAAAATAAATCATTGATTTCTTTTAAACATGAAATTCTTACAAATGAATAAAATGGTATTTTCATTCAAATTGTGTACTAGTCTGTGCAAGTTGTACAACAAAAATATAAGTAGACTATTCTACCCAAATAGAACACAATTATGGACCTTTCAGATTTTATGGTAATTAAAACTGAGAAAGTAACTTTGTTTAAAAAAAACCCCTCAAAATCTCAAATCATCAAATTTTTTTGAATGTTTTCATGTAAACATCTTTGATTTCCATTATAATTTTATGCTCAAAACTGTCTTTTGCACTCACATATGGGACTTTACAAGACAGCTTGAAGTTGTTGGGTTTTTTTTTTTATTTTAAATAACCAGTGCTCAGACATTTTTAATGTATCTGAAATAAATGGCCTTCAAAGGGTCAAAATTATATATACTGACAAGAATGTGACATATTAACCTAATAATGAATATATATTAATACATATTATTACATATTAAACTACCACCAAAAGCTTTTGGTACTAGGTCCAATAGCATTAAAAGCAGATATAATAGAAGTAGTGTGGAGCCATTCTTCGAGTTTGGGCGTTGGCTTTAATACTCTTATTAAGGGATCATGTCTAATATATGTGGCACAGATATTCCAATACACCATCCCAGCTACTTGGCTGTGTCTTCAGTGCATTTTACCCCAACTTGCATCTTACATCCTACTCGATTGTGCAACTCTTCTCAACTGTGATAGACTCCTGCCTCTATTTATCTGGTGCTTAGGATGTGTTCTTGTGCTGCTATGACTCTTTAGGCCAGCATTTTCTAGCAACTGGTAGGATTTCTTGTTGTTAACCACTTCCTCTAAAGTTTCTTACAGTTCCTCTTCCTGTTTAATCCGATTTTATTTATATAGCACCAAATCACAACAGCTGTTGCCTCAGTGTAGTTAAACAGTAAGGTAAACACCCTACAATAACAGAAAAAATCTGGAACAAGCAAATGACACTCTATCAGCAAGTGCTTGGTGACAGTGGTGAGAAAAAATTCCCTTTTAACAGGAAGAAACCTCTAGCAGAACCAGGCTCAGAGATGTGCAGTCATCTGCCACTACTGGTTGGGGGTTATGGGAGGAAGACAGGATAAAAGACACACTGTGGGAGAGAGCCAGAGATTAGTAAAACTGTATTATCTGGTGGCAGCATGATGGCACGGTGGTTAGCACTGAAGGTCCTGAGTTTAATTCCACCATCAGGTCAAGGTTTTTCTGTGTGGAGTTTGCATGTTCTCCCCGTGTTGTGTGGGTTCTTCCCGGGTACTTCGGCTTCCTCCCACAGTCCAAAGACTGTTGGAGTAAATGTGTGTGTGAATGGTTGTCTTTGTCTATGTGCTAGCCATGCGACAGACTGGCAACCTGTCCATGGTGGACCCTGCCTCTCGCCCTAAGACAGCTGGGATAGGCTTCAGCACCCCCTGTGACCCTGACAAGGATAAGCGGTAGCGAATGGATGGATGTGTTATCTGGTGTATAAAGACATAGTAAGTGAGAAAGGTGATTAAAGAAGAAACACTCAGTCTTAGCCTATTGCAGCATAACTAAGAATGGCTTTAGAGTCATAGTTGATGGATCCAGCCCTAACTATATGCTTTATTAAAAAGGAAAGTTTTAAGTCTAATCTTTAAAGTAGAGAGCGTGTCTGTCCTCTGTTTCCACAGAAGACAGGCTGAGAAGCTGAAAGCTCTGCCTCCCATTCTACTTTAAATACCCTGGGAAGCACAAGTAAACCAGCAGTCTGATAGTAAAGTGGTTCACTGGGGTGATACAGTACTATGTGGTCTTTAAGATGAGATGCGACCTGATTATTCAAGATCTTGTATGTGGAGACAATGGATTTAAATTTGATTGTGGATTTAACAGAGAACCAGTAAGAACCCAATGTAAGAGAAATCTGCTCTCTCTCTTTCTAGTCCCTGTCAGTATTGTTGCAGCAACAATTTGGATCAAGGGCTTTTGAGGTCCAGCCTAGAAGTAATAAATGCATGAACTATTTTTTCACTCTGAGACAGAATATTTCTAATTTTAGAGATGTTGTGCAAATGGAAGAAAGCAGTCCTACATCTGAAGGACAAGGTCAAAAATGGCTCCATGATTTCACAGTATTATTAAAGGTCATCTAGAGTAAGGATCTGGTTACCACTGAAGTGTATTACCTTGCATTTATATGGCATGCTTTAATCTCTGTAATAAAATATTGTGGTACGTAGTATCGAACACTGCACTGAGGTGTAGCAGGACAAGCACAGAGATTAGTCAGTTAGAGGCCATAAGAAAATCAGTTGTAACTTTCACTAACACTGTTATGAGTTCTGCAACCTGACCGAAACTCTTCAGAGCACAACTACTCTTTCTAGAATTTCAGCTAGAAAATGGAGGTTGGAGATTGGTCTATAATTATCTAAGATAGCTCAAGTGATATCTTTTTAAGTAATGGTTTAATTACTGCCAGCTTGAAGGCCTGTGGTATGCAGCTATTAATAGAACTACACTGATCATATTTAAGATTGGAGCCTTAATTAATGATAGAACTTGTCTGAGCAGGCTTGAAGAAATGGGCTCTAATACACATTGATGATTTGAAGGAAATTATTATATCTCTGATGTGGTTATGAGTATTATTATTTTTTTATTGTTAAATTTTTATTCAAAGAAATTCATGAAGGTGACTGTTTTGATTTAGCACTAAGTAAATGAAATTGAACTAAATGAAGTTATTACTAGATCAGGTTAAAGGAATGCTCTAACAGAGCTCTGACTCCTGGCTTGTGCCAACCATTCAGCCACACTTAACTAGTTTGAATGTCGATGATTTCCATGTCCTCGTGATACTTCCTGTTGAGGTGGATCATCGAGTCGATGTCTTGCTCACTCATACAGGTTGATGTCATCCAGTAGCTAACATTCACTTAGCTCATGAATCTCTTATCTGTATCCACTGGTTGCAATGATCTGGCTTGAAGTGTTGAGGCCGCTGCAGAACACCAGCAGGCACAAAGCATCACCTTTATATTTTCTGCACTTGATAGTGACTTGTGCCATTGCCTGCAAGTTGGCCTCCTTTGTTGCCTTCCACAGACCCATTTAGTTGCTGCCATTACTGTCTTTAGCCAGGAGCCTTGAATCATGTCTGTTCCTGACACTGTCCACCTCTCCATTCCACAGTCTGGATGTCTGGTCAGACCCTAACCCTTCATGGTGTTAACTGTTTTCTGTGGGGAAAGGAGTTTGCAAAGAAAAGCGTCTGGACTTCTTTGAGTTGCTTGAAGACGTTTCACCTCTCATCCGAGAAGCTTCTCGGATGAGAGGTGAAACGTCTTCAAGCAACTCAAAGAAGTCCAGACGCTTTTCTTTGCAAACTCCTTTGACTACGATGACCTGGATGACTGAGAACCTTCACAGACATGTTTTCTGTGGGGTTTTTTCCTGTGGTCTGCTCTTATGTCCACCAGTTACTTTGTATTGTCATGGAACTCCTTTCTACAAGATGGTTTTCATGTACCATACATGTATTTCATGTATTGTTCAATCTCTATTTTTCCTGTGCACCCTGTATGGATATTTGGAGAACAGGCCATTTATTATCCTGACATCTTCTTCTCTGGTGTATCTCTTCAGCCTAGTAACCAGCGCTGTGACCATTTGTTTTTAAATGATGATTTCATTTTTTTTTTTTGATGAAGAGAAAAAAGCTATTAAACTATGCGTGGCCCTGGATAAAAGAGTAATGCTCCCAAACCTAACAACTATTTGCAAAACACTTGGCAGTACGAACTTTAATCAAACGTTTTGAGTGTCGAGTTTTTTGTTAATTTGTTAAGTGATTCTGTTCATTGTTTCCTTTTTCTTAAAATGTATTAGAACTCTTTGTTTTGCTTATTATTGCTTATCAAGAGATCTCCATTTTTGTTTTTATAGTCGTACAATTTAGGAGTGTCTGTGTAACTCTGTCTGTTTGTCAGTATTTAGTTTGTGGATGTACTGAATTGTTATTCTTCTGTTCTTAGCTTGTTTACTCTCTTTAGGGAATTCCCTTTGTGTATCCATCCTGTTTCTCCTTCTGTACCACCTTTTCCCTATGTCCGCCTGTTTTCTCCCCGTGTGAACTTAATCATATTCCCCAGTTCTGTTCTGTGTCACACTTCCTCATTTTCTCAGTTTTTCCAAGTGTACAACTCACCTGTTAGAATCCCAGTTTAGCTAAATTGCCAGTTTAGAATCACTAGTTAGCCTAACCCCACAAACTGGGATTTTAGATTGATCAACATTCAAAGCATTGTTTTCAGAATCAGAATACTTTATTGTATCCCTGTTGGTTACAGTGCTCCAGTACAAACAGTAACAAAAACAAGAAGTAAGAAATAGCACAATATGTACATATATATAAGTCACTTACTAATAAATACCTGAATAAGAAAGAAGAGCATGTGCAAAAAAGGTGTAGCTATAGCAGTATACAGTGTGTTAGGTGGATGAGTTGTACAGGGAGATGGCCACAGGCAGGAATGATTTCCTGTGTGGTTCAGTGGTGCTTTTTGGTAATCTCAGTCTCTCACTGAACGTGCTCCTGTGGCGAGCCAGCATGTCATGGAGTGGGTGGGAGGAATTACCCAACACTGTCTTTATCCTGGATAACATTCGCCTCTCCATCACCACCCTAACAGAGTCCAGCTCCATCCCCACAACATTGCTGGCCTTGCGAATTGATTGATTGATTGATTGATTGATTGATTGATTGATTGACTGATTGGTAATTTATTTCAAACATGTAAACAATATACAGGTACATTTAGAAAAGAAAATAAGAGAGAGAAAAAAAATACTATACAAAAAAATCAATACATTTCAATATAGCTACCGTCCTGATTAATTTACATGTTGAAAGGGAGTGGGAAGAAGTAAACACTTATTTAATCCCACCCCTTTGCCATAAATTATCAGTTAATATTTAGTCAGCTTCCTTACTGATATAAGTTGTAATAAAAATAGTGAACAGATTTCTGATATACTTTAATACTATAATATCACATCATGAATTTTTTATATATTTTTTTTAAATAGAGACATTCACTTAATTTCAATATTTTCCTTTTCTTTATAGTTCAAGAAGATCATATTTTTATAACTCTTTTTGAACAGTTTTATGTTTGGACATTGCTTCAATTCCATATTCAGACTGTTCCACAGTTTCACTCCATGAACAGAAACACAAAAGCTTTTTCTTGTGGTACGTACCTTCCCTGTTTTGAAGTTACAAAAACCCCTTAAATTATAGCTTCCTTCTTTCAAAAAAACATACTCTGAATATTCAACATATTACCTTGCAGTTCTTTACTTTTTGCTTTGAATAGAATTTGTGAATTTGTGCTGTTTGGAATTTCACTAGATCATCAATTTTCAATATTTCAGACTGCAAAAATAGTGAGTTTGTATGTTCCCTGTAATCTGCATTGTGGATGATACGAATTGCTTCTTTTTTGAAGAGTAAAAAAGTGAATGTAATGTGGTTTTATAGTTATTGCCCCAGACCTCTGCACAATAGCTTAAGTATGGTGAAACCAGTGAACAGTATAGGATATGAAGTGATGTTCTGTCGAATACCTGCTTTGCCTTGTTCAGTATTGCAATGCTTCGTGATACTTTGGAATGAATATATCTTATGTGAGCTCTCCAGTTAAGTTTTTCATCTATTATTACCCCCAGAAATTTATTTTCACTGACTCTTTCAATATCAACACCATTTATTTGAATCTTTGCATTTGTATTTAAACTACTATTTCCAAATAACATAAGTTTAGATTTATTCAAATTTAATGATAATTTGTTTTTATCAAGCCAGAACTTTACTTTACTTATTTCATTAGTCATATCCTCCAATAAATTCTGCAGATCATCACCAGAGCAAAAAATGTTTGTATCGTCAGCAAAGAGTACCATTTTTAATACTTTGGACACTTTACAGATGTTGTTAATGTACAAGTTGAAGAATTTTGGACCCAAAACTGACCCTTGGGGTACACCACAAGCAATGTCCATACATAAGGAGCAACCACCATTTAATTTCACAAACTGCTTCCTGTCACTTAAATAACTCCGGACCCAATCTAAAGCTACCCCTCTGACACCATAACGTTCCAGTTTTCTTATTAATATATCGTGATCTATAGTGTCAAATGCCTTTGTCAAGTCTATGAATAACCCAGCCACATATTGCTTTTTGTCTATGGAATTTGTGATGTATTCTATTGAATCTAAGAGTGCCAATGATGTTGATCTGCTTGATCTGAATCCGTACTGACTCTCGGTGAGTAGTTTATGTTTATCTATAAATTTTTCCAGTCGGTTTTTAAACAGTTTTTCAAGAATTTTTGATAATTGAGGTAGTAAAGAGACAGGCCTGTAGTTTGTGAAATGGTGTTTGTTGCCAGATTTGTATAGAGGTATAACTTTTGCTATTTTCATTCTGTCTGGAAATCGACCAGTTTGAAATAATAAATTACAGATGTATGTAAACGGTTTTATAACAGCCTCAATGACTCTTTTAACCACTATCATATCAATATCATTACAATCCAAAGATTTCTGATTTTTACATTTTTTGACAATTTCAAAAACTTCATTTTCATCAACGGCTGTGAGAAACAGAATATGGATTTCTGTCAATCAGTGTATCCGGTTTTTCCTGTGCTTTCCCAGGATCAGTGATTGTTCTTGCTAAATTTGGTCCAGCAGTTACAAAGAATTCATTGAGACTATTTGCCACAACATCCATATTGTATTCTTCATGGTCATTACAAATGAAATACTTGGGATAGTTCTTTTGTCCAGTCACACGTTATATAACACTGTTCAGTATTTCCTATAATCTTTTAATATTATTTCTATTTATATCTAATTGCTTCATATAGTATTCCTTTTTACTAAATCTAAGTATATTAGTTAACCTATTTTTATATCTTTTGTATCTGATTTCAGCATCTTTAGTTCTCGTTCTTAAGAACTCTCTGTATAGAGCATTTTTCTTTATACATGCATTTTGCAGACCTTTTATTATCCATGGACAGTCCATTGAGTTTGTTTCCTACTATATTGCTCTACTGGACAGTTGGTATTGTACAGTAATGTAAATATTCTAAGGAATTCATTATACGCACTATTAACGTCACGTTCCTGATATACTTCACCCCAGTTCTCTTTCAGTAAATCTTTTTTAAATGCATTCATTCTTTCTTCTGTTCTTACTCGCCTGTACTCTTTTTTACTGTCCATTTTATTGATCTTGTAATTCCTATCATAGATTGTAAAAATTGGAAAATGGTCACTTATGTCGTTAATCAGGAGTCCACTTACAGTCTTATTTTCAATGTCATTTGTAAAAATGTTGTCTATGAGAGTTGCACAATGTGATGTGATCCTGGTAGGTCTAGTAATTTTAGGGAATAGGTTCATACTGTACATTGTGTTTATAAATTCCTCAGTGGTTATATGTTTATTTGTGTTTAGCAAATCAATATTGAAGTCTCCACAAATGAAAACTTTTTTGTGAGCTATTTCAATAAATGTTTCTTCTATCCAGTCTTTAAATGTCTCAATACTACTACCTGGAGCTCTGTATATACAGCTAATGATTACATTTTTACTTTTTTCTTTACAAATTTCAACTGTAATACATTCCAGTACATTATCAATCACCATCGTCATCTTTTCCACCACATTAAACTTCAAGGATTTGTCCATATACAAGGCCACTCCTCCTCCTCCTTTGTTTCGCCTAGTTATAAATGTGAATTCATAACCCTCCAGTTCAAAGTCTGTTCCTTTTTAGAATAGAATAGAATAGAATAGAATAGAATAGAATAGAATAGAATAGCCTTTATTGTCATTGTACAGGGTACAACGAAATTGGAGTGCCACTCCCTTGGTGCAAAAATACAATAATGAATATAAATGTAAAATATAAAAGGTACAATAAAACAAACACTAGTAAGTACGATATATACAGGATAGCAGCATAATAAATGACGGTGACAGTATCGTGTAGCTAAGCAGTTTCAATTGTTTTTGTGCTTATTTACTACGGTGATAGCTCTGGGAAAGAAGCTATCCCTGAATCTGTTTGTCCTGGTTTTATGTGACCTGTACCGTCGGCCTGACGGTAATAGTTCAAACAGTTGATTACTGGGGTGAGAGTAGTCCTTGATGATATTGCCAGCTCTGCTGAGGTACTGAGAGTTTGCAATGACCTCCAGGCTGGGCAGAGAACAGCCAGTGATCTTCTGGGCTGTGTTGATGACCCTCTGCAGTGCTTTCCTGTCTGCAGCTGAGCACCCTGCATACCATGTTGTTATGCCGTACGTTAGGATGCTCTCTATGGTGGCTCTGTAGAATGTCACCAGCAGCCTCTCCTCCAGGTTGTTCCTCCTGAGCACTCTCAGAAAGTGGAGACGCTGCTGGGCCTTTTTTACCACCGCAGTGGTATTTGCAGTCCAGGAGAGATCATCAGAGATCTGCACGCCCAGAAACCTCATGGAGTGTACCCTCTCCACACAGCTCCCGTGAATGTACAGTGGGGCCGGGTCTGCTCTGCCCTTCCTGAAGTCCAAGATAAGTTCTTTAGTTTTCGTGGTGTTCAGTTGGAGGTTATTAACTGAACACCACTCAGTCAGTCTGTTGACCTCCTCTCTGTAGTCCGACTCATCCCCCTTGAGATGAGTCCAACCACTGTGGTGTCATCCATAAACTTTTTATGATGGTGTTTGAGAGATGGGTAGGGGAGCAGTCGGATGTGTAGAACGTAAACAGGAGGGGACTCAGAACACATCCTTGTGGAGACCCGGTGCTGAGTGTGATGGTGCTGGACAGGTGGGGGCCGAGTCTGACAGACTGTGGTCTATTTGTCAGGAAGTCTTTGATCCAGAGGCAGATGGGGGTGGAGAGTCCCAGGTGAGACAGTTTCTGGACCAGGATCTCCGGGATGATATGATTGAATGCTGAGCTGAAGTCCAGAAAGAGCATTCTCACATAGCTTCCTCGGTGCTCCAGGTGACTCAGCGCAGTGTGGAGCGCTATGGTGATAGCGTCCTCAGTGGATCGATTTGTCCTGTAGGCAAATTGGTGGGGGTCCAAAGTGGGAGGCAGACTAGCCCTGATCCATATTGATCCAAGTTTCTGATAAGGCAATGACACTAAATGGATGTGAAAACTGGTTAAGATATTCTTTAATATGATTAAAATTAGCACAGAGACTTCTACAGTTAAAGTGGATAATTGATAATTGATTCTCAGTTTTAATCCTCTGATTGTAGTCTTTATTTGTATAGTAGCAGCAATTGTTATTGTTAGATGAGAAGAAGTTGTTGTCTGGATCTATTTCATATTCCAAGTCCTGTGTATTGTGATCCATATAGTTAAATGTTTTCAGTTCCAATTGATCATATTCTGCAACTGTCTGACTGATGCAGCTGTTTCTTCCAGATGTATCTGAGTTCTTCCTTCCAGTGTGTGTCATAAGTGAGTGTGTGGTTGTCTGTTACCTTGTTTGTCGTCCAGATCGTGTTGCTCAATGATATTTTTCGAGATCCGTCATGTTTTTAATGGTCAGAACTCTGGCTTCCTCTGGTGATCCGTTTAGTTTAATGAATATTTTACAGTTCGTCGTCCAAGTGCTTTGAATTTTTCCCAGCTTCTTAAGGTGTCGCGCTTTTTTGGCTATTTCAGCATTGTGTTTGGTTAGATGTTCATTGATAAAGACATTAGATCCTTTTAATTTTCTTCCTTGTTTCAGCAGCGTAATCTTGTGCTTTCGATTTACAAACCTTAATATAATAGCCGGTATGTTGCCGTTCCTCCTGGGAAGAGGGTGGCATGCTTCGACAGAGTTACAGTCCAGGTCAATCCCTTTGGACCGCAGGAAAGCAGCCAACTGTTGTTCCGTGTAGCTGATGTCAAGCTCTCCAGGTTCCTCATTGTTGTCAGTGGTCACCGCCTGAGCGTATGACCGGGGTTTAATATGGAGCCCAGTGATGATGACGTCGTTTATCCTGGAGTATTGTTCCAGGTCGGCGACCTTACTTTACAGGTATGCAATCTTTTTATCTTTTTCGGCATTTTGGATGCGGAGGAGCTTTACCTCCTCCACAATTTCAATGATATTTTTCTGCTGCAACCTGATAGTGGAAATTTCCTCCATTATGAAGTCAAGAGACTTTTTAATGTCCTCGACTTCCTCAGCTGTCGGTGTCCTCTTCGGCCCCATTTTATCTGGTTACCCTGGTAGCAGGTTCAGTCAGCTGATTCCTCAGTCAGCTGTTAGCTTTGTCAGCTGTTAGCCTGGTAACGTGTTGGCTAGCCTGCAATTACCTCGTTAACTCCGTTAGTCCAGTCCAATATCCTGTATCAAAGTTGTAATCAAGACAGGGCTGTACCAAAAGTTCCAACAATTTGAGTAGCCTTTGCTCCAGAAATTAATGGCCAAGTTTCAAAAATCCATAGGACACGATCAAAACACAACTTGCAAACAAATGGCAAACAGGAAGTGACGAGTCGGCAAACAGTTTATTGAGTCTGTTAGCATCAGCAACCCTCAACCTGCTGCCCCAGCATCCAACAGTGCAGAGGATTGCACTGGCCACAACAGACTCGTATTGTCCAGCAGATGTTGGAGGACCTCAGCCGCCTCAGAAAATGGAGTCGGCTTTGGCCTTTCCTGTAAAGTGCTGTGGTGTTTTTAGCCCAGTCCAGTTTATTGTCGATGTATACTCCGAGGTATTTATAGTCCTCCACAATGTCAACACTGACCCCTTGGATTGAAACAAGGGTCAAGTGTTTCCTGGTCTTCCTGAAGTCCACTATCAACTCCTTGGTCTTTGCCACGTTGAGCTGCAGATGATTCTGCTCACACCACGTGACAAAGGAGTCGACCACAGCCCCGTACTCTGTCTCATCATCCCTGCTGATGCATCCAACCACTGCAGAGTCATCAGAAAACTTCTGAAGATGGCAGGTCTCTGTGCAGTGGCTGAAGTCTGTGGTGTAGAGGGTGAAGAGGAAGGGGGAGAGGACAGTCCCCTGTGGTGCCCCTGTGTTGCTGATCACCTTGTCAGACACACACTGTGGGAGACGCAAATATTGTGGTCTTCCTGTCAGGTAATCAACAATCCAGGACACCAGAGAAGCATCCACCAGCATTGCTGTTAGCTTATCGCCCAGGAGGGTCGGCCTGATGGTGTTGAAAGCACTGGAAAAGTCAAAGAACATGACCCTCACAGTGCTCGCCGGCTGGTCCAGGTGGGTGTAGACACGATCGAGCAGATAAATGATGGCATCCTCTGTTCCGAGACGAGGCTGATAAGCAAACTGAAGAGGATCCTGATGTGGTCTGACTATGGGTCGCAGCTGGTCCAGGATGAGCCTTTCCAGGGTCTTCATGATGTGGGAAGTCAGTGCCACGGGCCTGTAATCCTGGGGGCCACTGGGACGTGGCGTCTTTGGTACAGGAACGAGGCATGTTGTCTTCCACAGCACTGGTACCCTCTGCAGACTCAGACTCAGCATAAACAGTTTATGGAAGACTCCACACAGCTGGGGGGCACAGGCCTTGAGGACGCGGGCACTCACTCCGTCTGGTCCAGCAGACTTGCCTGAGTGGAGTCTCCCACTCCACACCTCTCTCATGCTGTTCTGCTGGAGTTTCCACTCTAGCTTCCTACTGTAATTGTCCTTCGCCTCAATCATCTTGTCCTTCAGTAACACCTGGACCTTTCTCACCTCCTCTTTATTGCCCCCTCTGAAAGCTCTCTTCTTGTCGTTGAGGAGAGCTTTGATGTCCTTAGTTACCCACGGCTTGTTATTTGGGTAACAATGAACAGGTCTGAGCTGGAACAATGGAGTCGGTGCAGAAAGTTATGTAGTCCGTGATAGGGCTTTGGAGCGTGATGTCACGGGAGGGGTCATGGCCAGGATTTTTGGTCGAGGCGCCATATTAGCAGGCCAAACAAATGCTTGCTGTGTGGCCGGTTGTAATGTTAGATCACGCTACCGGCAAGGGAATAAGATTGAAAATGGTCTCTCTTTTCATTCTTGACCTGGAAGCATCATGAGGGAGCTCATGTATTGGATGGTACCAAAAGAAGGCGTCTAGCCTGGATATCAGCTGTGAGACAGCTGATATCCAGTTCTCTACCATCCCCAGATATCTGTTGGTGTGCTCCAGACATTTTCATTCAGCTAAGTTCTAAATAAGTTCATATTACTCTTTATAGCCTGTTAGTTTTATTTACAATGAGCTCTGAGGTCATAGCAAATTAGAACAAACATCCTAATGAGTGATTTTGTAGATATACATTCTATTTATAAAGTTGCTAATTATTTGGCATTATTGCAGGCAAACCAGCCTATGAAATGAATGAAACACATCGTGACTGGGTTCCAACGCTACACATGGGGCACTACGGAATCCCTGCTTCAAACCACATGCTACATACCACCATGCCGATCAGATTACTTATTCCATGTGAGGGTGAAGAAGTGACGTTTCTGGAAAAGATGGTGAAGGTTTGCTGCATTTTGGTGAACAGGTGCCCCAGTGTGGTAATAAAACCAGGGAAAAATGCTCTTGTTAAATACTCTTAAAAGTCTTGTGCTGTTTATGTAGTGATAAGTTTTCAAAAGAGACAGTAAATTACAGAATGCGAATAGTGGGTGATATTATTTAAATGCGGTCGTGACTTTATGTAAACATTTTGTCATTTGTAAACTATACATGGCATTGATTGTCACGGCTCATTCCACTCGCCGTGTGGAGAAAATAAAGGATCCAAGCGCAGGCACTCGTGGAGGTGCAAAGGAGGTTTATTGTAAAAAAAACACAAGGTGAAAATGGCCAACGGAACTTGAAGATAATCTGAACTGGGAGAGACTAAACTACTAACATGAACACAAACATGAGGGTGGATGAGTGTTGCACACTTGGACAAATGACACTTCCAGGCGTGCATGAGTTCAGAATCGTTCTTTTTACTTGCTCATTTGCAACTGCAAATACAACACACAAACACTTCAGTTAGCGTAGCTGCACTCTGCAGGCTATCTGTGCAGTAAAACACACAGGACCCCAAAGCTGCCCGATTCAGTGCCTGCGTGAGCACCACCCGTGGGAATCATCATTGATCAGAATATCGTAGCTGGATTGCCAGTGAGCACCGTATGTGTCAGAAATAGTAATAAAGAACTGAATGCATAACATAACAATGATAAGAATGCATGAAATTATTGGGGGGGGGGGGGCAATATCTATTCCAATACTTTCATCTGTGTCCACCCACTACATGAGTCCCACATGAGCCAAGGCATAAGACGGTAGATAGCAGGGAGAACACACGGAATGAAACACGGTAGAATCACAGACGGACCAGCGACTACAACATAAGAAGACATGACTTAAATACACACAGAAGAACACAGGGAGATTACACACAGGTGGGGAACACAGCTGGAAGTAATAAGGGCTAACGAGACAGGGAGAGAAGTAAAACTGAACACGCTGACATCACACATAAACATGAACCTTCAAAGTAAAACAGGAAACAAGACACACTTCACTAAGACAAGGACTAGACAGAGAGAGACAGACTAGACACTAAACTAAACCTACACTAAACATGAGACACAACCCTAAGAACTAATCCCTCACCAGAATAACTAAAACATAGATTTATCATAATAATCAAAGCACCAGAGAAACCAAAAACAATCCATAATGCAAATATAAACCAAAATATAAGAACTCAAAAGCTGACTCAGAACCGTGACATTGATTCTACATTGTTACTGATTTGATGTTCTACTAAGTGGTTTTAATAAAAAATAGGCAAACATTTGTTCCTTTATTCAACTTTTGAACAGTGGTACTTAGTAAGTACATATTCAGTAAATGCAAATTATTTACATGGCAATGCACTTCAGGCACAAATGTAGACCGTCTAAATACAACATTATGGGTTATTCAGAACAGAACTATGCTTGGAGAAATATTTTCCCATCAGTTGAGACAACTCCTCCACAGTAGCAGGTGGGATTTTTCTTTGGGGACGGCTTCTTTTACCTGTCACTATGGATGGTCTGTTTATGTTTTGATTGAGAGACTTTTTTGGGGCAGCTGAAGCGGAGAAGTCTATCTTATGGCCAACCTCTGACTGTATCTTGGTGATATTACCCAGCAGAACCCAGTATGCAGGTTCATCTGTAACAGTCCTTGTGCCACGGATCAACACAGTTGCTTCTACTTTAAACAGAAGAGCAGCGACGTGGCTGCAGGTCTCTGCGACTGCGGCCATACAGGTGCAGTGGGCGGCTTCAACCTTCCCTGTGATGCTCACAGTGACCCATGGCTGCAATGCTGGTTCATTCAGTCTTTGAGAGTGCAGCACCTGAAACACACACAGACAAAGTTAATTTAAACACAAGGACTTTAATGAGCCAAGGCTGACACAAATGTGTTTTATCTACATTCAAATCCATTTATCATAAATGTAACAAATAAAGTGTTTAGAAAGTTAGCACATACATGTAATCTTTTATCTTTTTATGTATCCATCTATAGAATGCTGCCTGTTATATTCTAAATCTGCCTGTTTTGGGGGGGGTTTTTTAGAAACCAGCCAGCAAAAAATAAACCTAAAGTATGTAATGCAAGGATGCAGTCAGATGGAGAAAGCATAAAGTTCGACTTTAAGTGACAATTCTGGACACCTAATAAGATAAGGAGATTCTGCAGGTCATTAATCAATGTATAAAACTAAAACAGAATGTATTTTTAGTGACACAGGACACAAACAAGGAAGCAAGATGTATAATTAGGATCATTTATAATAAATATGAATTAATTAGTGCAATTTCTTTAACCATAGAGAATAACGAAATCATTGAGGACAATGTCACATCAATGCACTGAACTCACTATGTTATCCCTCTAACAGCCTCCACGTGTTCTCACTGTAATTTCCCCCTCATGAATGAATTAATGCTGCACTAATCTGAATGTTCGGGGGGAAATCAAACGCAGTTTACTGGCAGTACTCAAGCTGACTTACCTTTGTTTGAATGATGGCGTATTCACAACGTGGAGTCTTAAAAATAGTCAAATCTTGTACCCAGTCCTTGGTGAATTGGATGTGCGCCTCGAGAGACTTGCAAAATTGCAAAATTGGTTCGCCATGTATGCGCTGACTCCACAGACAAGGTACGAGAATATATCAGGCTGAGTCAATAGCGGTTGGTCTTCGGGGTTTCTACTCCACTGCCGTATTTCATATGGGGCCACATTTCCAATGCAGGCTATTTTTTGCAAGTACCGTCTCTTTGCATCCGGACGCAATCTGTCTCTGTACCATCCTTTTTCTTTTGAGCTGCTTTTAAGTGTGGTTCATAGCAATCTTCCTTCCAACACAGTGTGTTTGTTTTGATTCATGGCCTGCCAATATGGTGCCGCGCTCCCACAATGCATTGCGGCGTTACGTCAACTCCAAAGTCATATACACTCAGTAAGCCCATTGATGTCCTCGGCGTGAGGCTCACAGAGTGTCTCCCGGTCAGTCACCTCAAAACAGCCCTGTAGTTCTGCTAAGGCCTCCTCTGACCACCTCCTAATGCTCCTCGTGGTCACACGTTCCCTCCTCACAATTGGCACATAGCGTGGGGTGAAGTGAATCAGGTTGTGATCTGACCTTCCAAGTGTGGGGAGGGAGGAGGAGCTGTATGCATCCTTGACATTAGCATACAGTAGGTCTAAGATTCTCTCCCCCCTGGTGGGACAGGCCACATATTGTTTGAATGTTGGTAGTGTATTGTCCAGTGTGACATGGTTAAAGTCACCCGAGATCACCATGACGGCACTCGGGTGCTGAGTCTGTAACCGAGCTATGGCAGAGTGGATAGTGTCACATGCAGCTGTGGGGTTAGCAGAGGGAGAAACATAAACAGCCACCAAGATGACATGAGAGAATTCCCTGGGTAAATAATACGGCCTGAGTCCAACAGCACACAGTTCAATGTCCGGGCAGCAATTCCTTTCTTTAATTGTTATGTGGGCAGGGTTACACCACCGGTTGTTAACAAAAACAGCAAGCCCACCTCCTTTCCGCTTACCGCTAGCGATGCTGTCCCTGTCCGCCCGAACAGTGTGGAAGCCTTCCATGGAAGCATTGTCATCGGGAATATTCTGGTGCATCCATGATTCAGTGAAACACATCAAGCTACACTCACGGTATTCCCTCTGACTCCGTACCAGCACTGACAGCTCATCAATTTTATTTGATAACAAACGCACATTTCCCATTACGATAGACGGCAGACACGGTTTGTGCCTCCTCCTCACTTCGAGCCTCAGTTGTCTCATCGTCTCCTTCCTTCTCCTCTTCTGTCTTCCACCCCTGCATCCCCAATGTGTTTTCCTCCAGATTTCAGCCGGTACATCTGTGGGTCTGACGGATACACCAGCCGGCATCAGGGCGATCAGGTGATCTCTAGAATAAACAGTCCGTGCAGTATGTAGGAGTTGTGCCACAGTCCCGTTCCTCTATAAAAGTAACAGTTCCGCAGCCACCAGCGGAACAAAATCTCTCTCAATCCACATGATTGTGCGAAAGATAATAAACAGATGAAATTACAAGTAAGGGAAAAAAAAAGAATAAGTAAAAGCTAAACTACAACTTCCTGCATTGTATTCCATTTTTATTAAAATTTTACATAGCATCCAAACAGTTTGGGAATTGGGTTCTACTTATCCTGTGTCGACATGGCATTTCCTTGCAGCTCTTAATAGGAAAACATACCATAGGTAAACATTGTGGTGAATATTTTCCTAAGGACTATATAAAGTGTTTGGGGGTTGTTTTCAGAAAAGGTAAGCTGGGTCATCTGTTCTTTGGGGTTTTATCAGTTTTTCTTGTATCAATTAGTTTCTATTATTAGTATTATTTACCTAATTATCCAAATAACATTCACTCATCAATATGTCAAAGTCTTGCTGATGCTTTTGAGAAGTTGTCAAGATACCTGGCTTTTCATTTAGACTCAAAAGCTAAATATTGTGTGTCAAACCAGGACATGGGGCAGGGTAAATTGGATTACACATGTTCACAGACAGTCTCCTGTACTTCGAGGGAAGGATTCTTTTGGGAATATTGGCGATGTTACTTTACACAGGTTGGTGTTATTCACACAGCAGTCACTGGCTACTGCAGAGGCATCCTGCAACTTCTTAACAGTCTCCTTCAAGACAACTTTCTTCCTTCATTGTGGGAAGAAAGAAGGGGTAAAACACTGCAAGAATAATTCATGAGGTTTAATTTTAGAAGTATAACTCATACTGCTGTATGCTGTGGATAGAAACCACAGAGCCACCAAGCACAAGTTGAATAAAAATAGCATTAAAAACAGCAAGATGGTGCATAGAGAATTGACAGTTTAATAGAACCGCTCTCATGCACCCTGCAGTAAGGAGTGCTCATTCTTTTGTTTGTTTTGTTGTAATTCAGGTTCAGCTCGGTTGAAACCCAACAGTGTTAGTCTAGAAATATAAGGATAATAATAAGAATTTATTTCATTTTGATTATGCAGAAAATGCATGAAGATATGCACAAATCTGAATATTTAATTTAGTATATTCACAAAAACCTGAGCTTCTAGTTTATTGCACATAGCACTGCATCCTTTTAAGTGTTGTGTCCTTGTTGGTGAGGTGCACACCCTGCAGTACAGGTCATTTTAGTTTAAGTGAGATTAGTTTTATTTTTAATTAATAGTTTTACATGTTTTATCGTCTCAATTTGAATGTAAATTTACAAAATGTACTTACTTGTAATGTCTCCTACAGGGACAGCTCCATCCATGAACTTCCTCTGTGGTCTTCCTCACTCCTGCCTGGCAGCTCCATATTCAACATCCTGTGTCATCAGAAAAGAGGCAAATACTTGTTCACAGCACTGCAACTCTACATTTTTGTTTCTTTATCTGACAACCACAAAATGTAAAGGGCAGAAATCTTGATCACCTTACATAGCTGAGAGAAAATCAGTTGAGGCACGTACTGCAATGGTTTGTACACTCCAGCTGTGGCCAAGTGTTTGCTCAAAGGGGGTTGTTTGATTGTTGAGGTTTTCTCCGTATTTACCATCAATATAGTTCATTCTGCATGTAATTACTAATAGGTTATATTCTATTGAATTTGTTTTTCTTTCTTTGCCTCTGACACATTCATTCACCCACCAAAATCACTGAATGTAGGTGTTCCAATCACTTCCATGGCCACAGGAATCATAATTCAAGCACACAGGCATGCAGACTGCTTCTATAAACATTTGCTGTCTCAGTGAATTCCAGTGTGGTACAGTGATAGGATGCCACCTGTGAATATGCCTTGCTACTAAATACTTCACAGTTAACTGTCAGTGGTATCAAAAGACAGTGGTGATTGGGAACAAAACCAATTCAGCCACAAAGTGTTAGGCCACGTGAAATCACAGAGCAGGGTCAGCTGGTGCGTAGGGCACAGAGTTTGCCAACTTTTTACAGACAGGATCACTACAGACCTCCAAACGTTATGTGGCCTTTAGATTAGCTCAAGAACAGTGCATAGAAGGCCACCACTGGACTCTAGAGCAGTGAAGATGTGTTCTCTGGAGTGATGTATCACACTTCACTGACAATCCAATGAACAAGTCTGGGTGTGGCAGCTGCTTGGACAGCAGTACTTGTCTGACTTACACTGTGCCAAGTGTAAAGTTTGATGGAGGGGGGGTTATGGTGCGGGGCTGGTTTTTGGGGGGCTTGGCCCCTTAGTTCCAGTGAAAGGAGCTCTTAATGCTTCAGCATACCAAGACATTTTGGACAATTTCATGCTCCCAACTTTTTAGGAACAGTTTGGAGATGTCCCCTACCTTTTCCAACATGACTGCACACCAGAACACAAAGCAAGCTCCCAGATAGAGAATAAAAACATGGATGAGGGAGTTTAGTGTAGATGAACGTGACTGGCCTGCACAAACTCCTGACCTCAAGCCAATAGCACAAAAATCTGATAAACACACAGCTAAACCTGGTGGAAATATTTTTTACAATGTCATGTATGTCAATGGAGTGCTGACATGTCTCAGAGACAGTTCAATAGTCTTGAATGGCAATACAAGCACTGTCAAACTCATCCATCTTAATCTTGAAGAGCATCAAAATGCAACCTTCTTCATGCACACTGAAATAGTTTACGTGTGAGTGTATACACACACACGCCTGCAGAAAATGTCAGAACTAGTGGGACTGCATGTTTTGAGTTTCTGCAGTTTTGGGGGTTTTCCTCATTTTTTTTATTATCTTTGTAGTTTAGGTTCATTCTGGGTTAAGGTGTAATTTGTGTTTCAGCCCGATCATCTTCTGGTTTATGTATTACTTTCCTCTGAGTTTTCTAGTTCATGGTTTCTTGTTTGATTATGTCATCATTTTGTCTCTGGCCTTGTCCTCAGTGTCTCCTGTGCATGTCAGGCTTGTCTCAGGTTCATATGTCTTAGTCCCGGTTTGTTGCTTTTTTATTTTGATTGTCCGTCATTTCATGTTTGTCGTGTTCAGTTTTGCTTCCGTGTCTCGTTAGTTTGTATTCACCTGTGTACTCTCCCCATCTCATGTGTGTATTGAAGTCCTTTCATTTTCTTCTGCTCATTGTCGCATCCTCACGTCCTCCAGTGTTGGGGAGTAACGGAATACATGTACCGCCGTTACGTATTCAGAATACAAAATATGAGTAACTGTATTCCGTTACAGTTACCGTTTAAAAAGGTGGTATTCAGAATACAGTTACTTTGTTGAAATAAATGGAATACACGGCGGTACTTTCCTGTTTCATATTGTCGCGGGTCCGGACTGTTTGGGTTTGTTTGACAGCTACGTTCTGTTGTTCCAGGCGGGAGCATTACGGTTGCCATGGTTACAGGGTGACGCGCTCTCTCTCTGCGTGTTTCCTGGGTGGAGAGCGCTTTTTGTTGTTGTTGTTGTGCTAAGCTAATAGACAGAATGCTACAGGCATAGCTCTAAAGCATGTAGCCTGATGGGCAGTGTAGTCCGTGCTGCAGGGAGAATGGACTACCATACCCGTTATGTGTCTGTGAGCGAGGGAGGAGAGAAAGGAAAGTCCGAGCTGTCACGGAGCAAAAACGGAGCTGGAAGCATGTAAATATAATAATAACCACAGCAGCCAAGAAGAGTGCCTGACGAGCCCAGCTGTAAGTAAGCTATTAAGACTCAACTGTACACTGTGTTCGTGTTTTCCTCCGGAAAAAATAAGTTCCGTTGGAGCAGCCTTTCAACGCCTCTCTCTGTCTCCCGCAAGCAAAGTTGACCCAGACAACAAAGTAAAGCTAGTTTTCGGCTACCAGCCCGACACGAACCCGACGTATTAGCCAGAGGTCCCTTTACTACGTTTAGGAGCCGCGGACCTTCAGTAACAGTAATAAATCACAGCAATAGGACATTCATGTAGTTGTAAACAGCATGATAATATATTAAGTATTCCAAAGTATTCAGAATACGTTACTCTCATTGAGTAACGTAACGGAATACGTTACAGAATACATTTTGGGGCATGTATTCAGTATTCTGTAGTGGAATACATTTTAAAAGTAACCTTCCCAACACTGACGTCCTCATACTTGCATGTGCTCCTGTAGATTTGGTTTTCCCAGATTTTGTGACCTGTATTATTTTGTGCTTAGTTTAAGTTATTTTCATCAGTAAAGCTGTCTTTTAGTTTAATGGGACATGGAGCAGAAGACCACAGCTGTAATAAATGTGGCAGTGCCGGTATACCACAACATCAGAAAGGAGTACTTTGGGCTGAAGGAAAAACTGAAACACATGTGGATGGTAAAGTCTAAAGTGGTGCCAGTGGTAATAGGTACTAGGAACTGTGACCTCAGACATCAGTTTTATTTAACTTTCCTGCTTTGGCTGAAAAATTGAAGCTATATTCAAAGACACAGTAACTGTTAAGCTTCAGCTTAAAAGAACAGGGATTCATTCGAACCCCTAAAAGAGAGAGGGGGGGGAAAGCAAGAGGACAGTGCCCCTAACAAACCACATAAACTAATCTCATAAATAAAATTTTTTCATAGATATGTGGTCCTCACAGGACAACCACCACAAACATGTGATTTATAGAATATGATGCTGAATATTAAACAGAAATTGTGTTTAAAATGGGAACAACATTTTACATTTTTGCTTCCCAAGACTACCTTTCAGATACCAATTTTCAGCTATCTGAAAATTGTAATTAAGTTCAATTTAAGTGTCATTTTTTTCTGACTACTTTTTACTGTCACTCCGTACATTTTTAAACAAATATCTGTACTTTCTACTCCTTACATTTTTAAAACAGGCTCACTGCATTTTGGTTTGACACATTTTGGGAGAGTTAATATTTCATCGCTGCCAGCCTTCAAACATGAAACCGATTTGAGCGTAAACAGTAACACATGAAAGGTTTGTGTAATAATCACCAGTGGGTGTCACATGAAAAGAGATGACGTGTACCAAAGTCAGGGGTTAAAAGTGGGTTTGTTGTTTTTGCCACAGCACTGGAACTTGTGAAGAGTAGAAATATTTTACTGCTATTATTTGCTGCTATTTCTATAATCATCATTACCATTTCATTATTAATAGTGATGTTGCATGCAGATGCATTCAGATGTTCAGATATATTGGTATTATATTAGTCTTTATTACAGGTCCAAGAAGAACCACTTTAAACTGTTGAGTTGAATCTATAATTTTAAATGCTTTTCAATGCTCCTATGATCTTAAATGTTTCTGTGCAGACTGCAGGGACAGGAAATATACTCTGTGTAAAGACAGGAAGTTACATGTTTTTGAAGTTGCATGCTTTGCAGGAAGGGAAACCGAAAGCAGAGTCTGAGTGCAAGTATTTTGAGCAGGTTATTTTATTAGGCATTTATCTTTGATTAAGCTTTGATTAAGCTTTAAGTAGTTGTATTAGATTGAAACATTTGTTTTATATATTTTACATATAAGTCAAGATCAGTACACACAGGATGGCCTTAGCCTGGGTGCCTCAGCTGAGGTCAATCAAAGTGCAGCGTGAGGATCACACATGTACACACACACCCACACACACACAGTATTAGGCTCATTTATATAGGTAAGAGTTTAATTATGTTTTGCTTGCAACTGCAAAATTGTGCCTGCATGAGTGACAGTTTGTGCAGAACGTGGGCCTGATGTTCCAGAAGATAAGCCTGGGCAGGATGGTGACAGGAAGCACCTGGGTTCGAGCCGAAGACAATGTTCTTTTTTAAACTATGTTAAAAGTTGTCAACAGAACGGTTGTGGTTTTGGATTGACGTATGCTGTATTGAGTCTGCTTGGCAACAGAAGGGGGGGAGCAGTATCACCCCCAACCCTATAAAGTCTTTGTTCTGACTATTGTAAGATAGTTCAACACTGAAATCTGCACAAGTGTTGGACTCCACATGTGTGCATTAAAATCTTCGTCTAATTGCACCAGGCCGGATCAGTGGTTATTATTTTTGGATTCCTCCTCAATATCTGAACCTTAACAAACTACTGCGGGTGTCTGTAAGTGGCGGTTACGGTACTTCAGGATCCAACTGGTGGTACTGAAGAGAAGCGAGCATAAAGGAAGTGACTTTTTTTAAGTGGCAGCTAATTTTAAATGGAACAAAAACTGTTTGTGTGCAGTTTGTCACACAGTGTGTTGCAGCTAAAGGTTCGGCTGCTGTAGTTCACAGGGAGAGAAGAAAGAGAGCTAACTTCACTCAGAGATGGAGAAAGATAAGAAAGACAGGAGAGGAAGAAGAGAGATTAGATTTGCTGCACAGTGGCTGTGGTTTCACGGACAGTTAGGTCACATCCAGTGTCGCAGAGATTCATATGAATTTTAGCTGATGATGCTGAGATCCACTGACTGAATTCTACATTCATACCAACTTTATACCATCTAGAAAACAGACGGCATAAACAATGTACTGTCAGTGTAGAGGGTGGAAATGAGCCAGGACAGCTCAGGAAACATCTGCTCACATCTGGATGAATTCATGTGTGTACATCTGATCAGCTGATCGCAGCCTGTACACTAAGAAAATCTACTCAATAGAAATTATTGTGAGTTTCATTCTTTCCCACGCTGAGCCATTACAACCATTTTTAGGTTTCCCCACCTGCTGAATCCACTTTAACTGTTCACATATTCAAGTTTAGAGGCAAAGTCACCCTCTACAATGTAGGCAACAGAAAATCATATATATATATGTATATATATATATATATATGATTTTCCTTTTTTTCATCAGATTCAAGCTGAGTATAATTAAAATGAAAAAAAAGTCAAACTAAAGTTTGTATTCCCAACTACTGATATTCATCTATTATTATATTAACATAGCACCAGATTCTGTTAGCTTTGCACAAAAAACAAAGATCCTCCAAACATCGTCTACTTTTTACTCTCTTAATAACAGTACATTTCAGAGCCTGAATATTTTTACTGTTGAAACAGTACTTCAACTTTTACTGGAGTATTTTTAACAGTAGTATTTGTACTTGTACTTAAGTACAGAATTTCTGCACTTTTGCCAACTCTGGTCAGAGACATATAACTAAAGCCATACTGAGTCGGACGTAGCACAGATTAATAATTTCTGGATGGAGTGGTGAGGAACCACGGCATCCTGATAACAGGTTACTGAAACAAGGAATACATGGCCAAGCAGTGATAATATGGAATTGATGCAGTGATCCGGAGGCTACAGCACATTGGGAATAACGGTGAACAGTATAGATATGATGAGCAAACCCTGGAAGAAGGGAGGAGTGCTATTGTACTTAATAATGCCCAAGCCCTGCAATTCTGCATCACCATGCATCTGCTGAGCTGATAATGAAGACTGTGGTCAAACTCATCCAGACCAGCTAAGACGGGACAGAACAACCTCATGTATGCCGCAAGGGTACGACACCAGTAAACTACCAGCCGATTACCCTGCCTCTCTACAACATGTAGGGTCCTTTAGGGCATCACAGCAACCAACACAAGAATCCACACAAGGACAGGTCAGAAAGGCTTTGGAAATGACACCCAAAGGGTCAAAGCACCAGGTCCTGGATGATAGAACAGGACACCAGCACTCTAAGACCAGACAGACCAACCTTAGCACCACCTGGATTGACTACAAGAAAGCCGATGACTCACACATGGATACTGGAGTGCTTGGCACTGTACAAGACTAACAGTATGCTGATAACATTAATCAGGAACCCTGTGGGACTCTGGAAGACAACAATGGAGACAACTGGAAGACAATCGCAGAAGTCACTATCAGCTGCTGATTATACCAAGGCAATGCACTGTGCCCACTGGTGTCCTGCATAGCCTCAATCCCCTAAGACAGCGGTCCCCAACCTTTTTTGTGCCACGGACCGGTTTATGCCCGACAATATTTTCACGGACCGGCCTTTAAGGTGTCGCGGATAAATACAACAAAATAAAACCAGTACTGGTACCAAAGAAAAGAAGATTTATTCATAACACATGGGAAAAGACCCAGGAAAACCGAGTTAACAATAAAAACGATAACAGAATAACGCTGAAAACCGATAAAAACCCTGAAAACCATACATTTCACACCTGAGCCTCAACTCTCGCGGCCCGGTACCAAACGACTCACGGGCCGGTACCGGTCCGAGGCCCGGGGGTTGGGGACCGCTGCCCTAAGCCAGCTCATAAAAACAGCTATGAATGTAGCTTCAGGAGCAGAGTGATCATGAGCCATCTCCTGTAGATGGATGGGGTCAAGCTGTATATCAGGAGTGAGCGAGACACGCTCTCACTGATCTAACTCCACAGGATCTACAAAACGAGCTATAGATCGTGCTATAGATGTCGTCTAAACTGGATGAGTGTGGCTGAATGGTTGCAAAAAGAAGGAAGGTGATGTTGTCTGAAGGAAGCAAGCAACGACTTGTAACTTTCCACAAGTACTTATTTAATTTCAAATATCAAAAATAAAAGCGCCAGCTTTAGCACACATTACGGGAGAGCACACTAGTCCGCGTACCGCGTTTGGAGGTGGGAACATCATGGTGTTTTGCTGTTTTTACGGCACTGGCATGCTTCATATAATTGAAGGAAGGATGAATGGAAGAATATACAGCGACAATCTTGATAAAAATCTGCTGCTATCCACCAGTATGATGCTAGAATGGCCCAGCCAATCATCTGACCTGACTCCAACTGAAAATCTATGGAAAGAGCTAAAGATCAGAGTTCATAGAAGGGCCCCACAGAACCTTCAGGGTTTGAAGACTGTTTGTGTGGAAGAATGAGCAATGCATGCAACTAGTTTCTCCACTTGAAGTTTTCATCACCAACAAAGGCTTTTAAATGAAGTATTAAATACATTTATTGTCTGTTCAATACTTCAATAGTGTTCAATACTCAGCTGTAAGACAGCCTGTTTCAGTTGTTTTCAATAAATTGCAGGCTCAAAAAAATATTTTGTCTCACTCCCATTTCTTCTTGTTTCATGCTGAAGCTCTACTTAGAACCTTGTTAAGATCCAACCATGCAAAATATGATTTTGTTGACATTTTTTAAGCGGTCTTAAACCTTTGATCAGGACTGTATGCTGGTGAAAATAAAGCTGAAGTGGCACAGGATGAACTCAACAGTGCAATGGATCATCATTCTCAATTTTGTCCAAGCAGTGAGCACATGCAGTTCTGCAGCTTGAACCCAGTTATTCATAATCCATGCTGTCTTTCAGTTATCGGGACGAGCGGTTGGCGTATTGTGATATGGAAATAAGAGGAGCTGATCAAAGCTCCCCTTCCTTGGATGAGCTTCTCGTTTGTCTCTCCAAGGACTTCCAGCCTGCCAGCAAGTACAGCTCCTAATACAGATGTCTCAGTGCTCATGGCCAACCACCCATCATCATTAAAATTTCATACTGACACACAGACAGATTCCTGCAAGCTCTACAGACTCCACTGTATCCACCTGTGTGACTCCTTCTCACCTGCCCTGCTGTAACTGGCTTAATGGACTTGTGTGAGGAGAGATCCAAGTGTGTTCAATGTTTTCAATGTCATCATTAAAGATCAGCAAGTTATATTACAATCATTTCCTCTAGGTCTTCAACCATCCATATTTTCTATATATTTTGCCAGGAAAATGGGAAATAAGTATAGCGTTTTTTAGAAAAATAGTTTTTTATCCAAACAAGCTTGAAAGTCACCTTTATTATTCAACTAATCATGAACTCTCTAAGGCAAACATTTTTGTAATTTATTCTAGTAGTCTTCAGGAATAGTTCTCCAGGCTTTTCAAAGGACAATCCAAAGCTTTTCTGATCCATCGAGTTTGATGCATTTTGTTCTGTTCTCTGTCAAATTGTTTCAATGACCTTGAGGTGTGTGGTATGGTGAGGCCCATCCATGACTGATTGTTCCATTGTGTGGATATACTTTTATCATCTTGTTGGTCCAAAAATATAATTTTAAGCATGGCGTTTTTATATATTTAACTAAAGAAATGCAAACAAATTATCGGTTCTACAAGAGGCTTTTGCTAAGAAAGTGCATATGGACATAATCTATACAATGTATTCTTTGCCACCTTTTCTGTTATGTGGAGACACGATAGCTGAACCAGTTAGATGCCATTGTTTGAGTGATTTATAGGTCAGTGTCAAGTGGCTTAACAAGCAGACAAAAAAGGTTTCTCTGAAAATGGTCAGACACAAGGAAAGGATTGAAAATGAATGGAAGTGCAGCCAGTATTCAAAGAAAACCTTTGAAAGGCCTTTAGAGAACCCGTGAAGCTATTACTCAACATAACAAAACAAAAACAAGGACATCTGGATCCTTATAAGCGAAACACTGAGGAAAACCTTTGCAGGAGACCAGATGATTTTCTTTCCAAACTCCTTAGAGTACGAAGACCTGGATGACTGAGAACCTACACGGACATGTTCCTGTATCTCCTGTACTTCCCAACTTCTTTCAGCAGTACTTTACTGCACTTCCTCGTTTCACCTCAATACACACACACACACACACACACACACACACACACACACAAACTAGGGCAAAGGTCAATCATTCCATTACACAGGTTATTTTTCCTCATTCATTATACTTATTAGATTTATGCATAATTAACTATTAGCAGAATCACACATAGATATATGCTATTATAGCACTCTATTACTTGAACCATAAAAGGGCTGGATATGAAGTCTTTTATTCCACTTCTGAGTGGAATCGGGGGATCTCGTTCTCCTTGACAATAAGATAAGGTCTTCTTTATTTTATTGATTTAGAATGTTTGTAAATTCTTTATAAACATGCTACACACTTTAGCTTTAAATAATCTGTCAAATAATGAAAGTCATAGTTGTTTATTAGTAACATAGTAGCAGCTTAAAAGTCAGTAATAAATATAAGAGGATCGGCATTTTCAGATGCTGCTGATCATTTATCAACTTTAACACTTCCTCAGCCTTGATGCTTTCACCCCCCCACCCACCCCACCCCCCTTCAAAAACCCAAATCAAAACAAAAAAGATACTCCTGCCTTGATTAACAGTTAATGGAGAAGTTAAGACGCATGGCAACTCAGTGCTCCAGGCAGTGATACCAGGACGAAAATGCATCAAGACATTTATTCCATCTTCTTCCCTATTGTTATTCAGTCATAGCAGGAATGAGCAGGTGGTGCCTTCTGTCCTTTTGTCATTCAGCTGCAGTGCCAGGATCAAGGGGAAAAGGAATGATGCAATAGTGTCAAAGCTAAATTGGTGACATCTGCTAAAATGATACGCCCTGTCAAAGCAACAACTGGAAACAACAAATTTTTCCTGTTTTTCAGAACAAAGTTGACAGAAATGATGGAATACAGGAAGAGCAAGGTTAAACAGAAAAGAAAGCCCCGTTTCATTTTTTTCCCTTCTCATGCTTTATACATCACATCGTATATTTGATGTTGCTCTGCTCACGAGACACTTAAGAAATTAACACAATATTTAAAAAGACAGTTTTGTCAGGTGTAAAGTGGGAAGGCTGACACACTTGAATGTTGTAGCTGGCTTCATAGATCACAAATCAGTGTCAGGATGTTGGTGTACTGTGTGCACACATATGACAGTCTGTGCTGGTCCTCTTCTGACTGGATGAGCTGTTTTGGTGTTTTGGGTGGCTTCGACATGCAACTGCTGATTGGTCCCCACTGTCGACTGACCATTTCAACAGCCTACAAATCCTTAGTGTTAACCATGTGTGTTTCTTCTAGCCTAGGTTTTGTACATTGTGTTTTCTAAATAGCTTTGTCAATTTGTAAATCTCGCTGAAACAGAAGGGGTGAACTGCTAATTTTTTTCTGTACAGTTTTCTCTGGTTTATTAAGAGAGGGAGTTCGGGTTAGCACTTGTGTTTTGTTTGGTTTTGTTTCAGGTTTTAGACAGCATGTGGTTGGAATAGATTGCGTTAGTTCAGCCTAGAGTTTATGCTTTTAGTTTTTGGTGTTACTGGAGCAGCACCAAACCTCACCTTGAGTTCTGAATTTGCGACTGGTCTTCTTGTTTTGGGGACAGCGAGGAGCCTCTTTTTAACCCTCATTTTGTGCTCCCATACCCCTAGACCGCAGTATAACAGCTAGCCTAAGCTTACAAATACAGTGGCTTGCAAAAGTATTCGGCCCCCTTGAACTTTTCCACATTTTGTCACATTACAGCCACAAACATGAATCAATGTTATTGGAATTCCAGGTGAAAGACCAATACAAAGTGGTGTACACGTGAGAAGTGGAACGAAAATCATACATGATTCCAAACATTTTTTACAAATAAATAACTGCAAAGTGGGGTGTGCGTAATTATTCAGCCCCCTGAGTCAATACTTTGTAGAACCACCTTTTGCTGCAGTTACAGCTTCCAGTCTTTTAGGGTATGTCTCTACCAGCTTTGCACATCTACAGACTGAAATCCTTGCCCATTCTTCTTTGCAAAACAGCTCCAGCTCAGTCAGATTAGATGGACAGCGTTTGTGAACAGCAGTTTTCAGATCTTGCCACAGATTCTGGATTGGATTTAGATCTGGACTTTGACTGGGCCATTCTAACACATGGATATGTTTTGTTTTAAACCATTCCATTGTTGCCCTGGCTTTATGTTTAGGGTCGTTGTCCTGCTGGAAGGTGAACCTCCGCCCCAGTCTCAAGTCTTTTGCAGACTCCAAGAGGTTTTCTTCCAAGATTGCCCTGTATTTGGCTCCATCCATCTTCCCATCAACTCTGACCAGCTTCCCTGTCCCTGCTGAAGAGAAGCACCCCAGAGCATGATGCTGCCACCACCATATTTGACAGTGGGGATGGTGTGTTCAGACTGATGTGCAGTGTTAGTTTTCCGCCACACATAGCGTTTTGCATTTTGGCCAAAAGTTCCATTTTGGTCTCATCTGACCAGAGCACCTTCTTCCACATGTTTGCTGTGTCCCCACATGGCTTGTGGCAAACTGCAAACGGGACTTCTTATGGTTTTCTGTTAACAATGGCTTTCTTCTTGCCACTCTTCCATAAAGGCCAACTTTGTGCAGTGCATGACTAATAGTTGTCCTATGGACAGATTCCCCCACCTGAGCTGTAGATCTCTGCAGCTCGTCCAGAGTCACCATGGGCCTCTTGGCTGCATTTCTGATCAGCGCTCTCCTTGTTCGGCCTGTGAGTTTAGGTGGGCGGCCTTGTCTTGGTAGGTTTACAGTTGTACCATACTCCTTCCATTTCTGAATGATGGCTTGAACAGTGCTCCGTGGGATGTTCAAGGCTTGGGAAATCTTTTTGTAGCCTAAGCCTGCTTTAAACTTCTCAATAACTTTATCCCTGACCTGTCTGGTGTGTTCTTTGGACTTCATGGTGTTGTTGCTCCCAATATTCTCTTAGACAACCTCTGAGGCCGTCACAGAGCAGCTGTATTTGTACTGACATTAGATTACACACAGGTGCACTCTATTTAGTCATTAGCACTCATCAGGCAATGTCTATGGGCAGCTGACTGCACTCAGACCAAAGGGGGCTGAATAATTACGCACACCCCACTTTGCAGTTATTTATTTGTAAAAAATGTTTGGAATCATGTATGATTTTCGTTCCACTTCTCACGTGTACACCACTTTGTATTGGTCTTTCACCTGGAATTCCAATAAAACTGATTCATGTTTGTGGCTGTAATGTGACAAAATGTGGAAAAGTTCAAGGGGGCCGAATACTTTTGCAAGCCACTGTATCCCACAAGATTGTATATATCTCTTCTGTTTGCTATTTATTCCTGTTAAATAGCACTACTGGCACCTACAAAGGGCTATTCTATTCTGTTCATTTAAAATTCATTGTCATAAGGCAAAGAACCAAAATGAGAAAAGTTTTCCAAATATCACTCCCTTTCAACATGTAAATTAATCAGAACGGCAGCTATATTGAAATGTATTGATTTTTTCTCTCTCTCTTATTTTCTTTTCTAAATGTACCTGTATATTGTTTACATGCTTGAAATAAATTACCAATCAATCAATCAATTTATGGACCTAACTCAATATCCCGCCCACTAACAGGCATCATGATGAAGAGATAATTAATGTTATTCACTCCACCTGTCAGTGTTCAAAATGCCTCACTGGTGTATATAATGGAACCTAACATTAGCTGTTAAACAATTGCTGATAATACTGTAAACCAGTGGGAAACTGTGAGAAGTTACATAATTAAGGTTCCAATCAGAGTATAGTGTCAGAGAAATACTACTTCCTACTACTTTCCTAATAAAGATAATAATGCATGGTTAGGCACTGAGAATGTTGTGCTGATAAACACTGCAAAGTACTCGACTGAAATCAAAGGAAGATCCAGCTCTTGATAACAAGATAATCAGCCTCCAATCCCTCTCCTCTTTGATTGCAACCCCAGGGCCTTGAGTCGGTCCAGGAGCACTCATTAAAAGCCTAACAGAGAGTCCAGAATGATCCTGGCATGATGATGATGAAACGTTTCCACTGAAAACGTCTAGATGAACAGAATCAACCTTTTTGGGTGTGGCTGATTTACCCATGAAACAATAAGAAAAACGTAGCCTCTATTTATAAAACTTCTATTAACACACTAGTAAACAAACAGTTAGATCATCTGTATATGTGTAGCGAGTAGTTTGACTGCTCGTAAGTACCATTATTAGTTTGTCTTTAACAATCCAACATGTTGTACGTCTATTTCATCCCATGTCTACTTGAAATATGAATACCCAAAGTATATAATGACTGTGAAACTGTGTTATTCTTCAGCACTATTGGAAAGCAATACAGTCCTGATAGATGTTTGAGTCTCTTCACAGAATTATCATTATTTTTATGGTCAAATTAGAACAAATATAATTAAACTGGCCTGCAAACAGTGGCCTGCTATATAAAACAGCTTTAACTGTTACAGTATTTGTAAATGGGCTATTGTAACTAGCTGTTCCATGTATAGTGGAAGTCTACACGCTTTCATTGACAGCCGTGGAGTTTCTTCAGGTCTATCGATGGCTGACGTCTCTGTTTCCAAGCTCCCTTTAGTGCAGCAGCTGCAGAGCTTAGATCCCACTAGAATATTATGAAACTGACCTAATTTTCAAGGCTTGCTGCAGGCAGTGAAATTGTGCCTTTTGTAGTTTTCATTTCAGCCTAAATAATTGATTCAACCCTCCTTCGCCTGTAATCTTTCATTTAGAATACCAGCCAGTGACAGACTCATGGTTTGTGCCATTATAAATTAAAATGGATAAATGTGTAATAACTGTTGTTTCAATCAAATTTTAAACTCATGTGACATGATTTAAATTTCCTGGAAAAAAAAATTTATAAGCCACATCTCAGTCATATTTATGCAGCTGCACTCATTTCTAGAAATGTGGGGGTTTAAAGTTTAAACTTTAAATGCAACAAAGATAATAAAGACTACTAACCTTTAGCCAAATGTGTCACTGGATATCTGACACATATTTGGTTCACTGTAAATTATGTACAACAACAAGCATGCCTGCCCAAAAAGGGGCCTCCTGGTTCTCTTCCCCATATGGTTGATATACACAACACCTAGAGACTTCTCCAAAGTTTGTTTAATAACTCCAGTCAAGTGCTCACCCAGTGACCAGGGTCTGATGAAAGATTCAGAGTAAGATTGTGGAAACTACTATTGCTGCTGATGCTTCTACTGTGTATGCTCGTCTGATATGGACACGCTTTCTCTAAATACAGCTCATGCTTCAGCTGTCTGCAGCAAGAAACCCACAGACACAGCTAACAGGTGGATGTGAGTGTTCTGCTGACAGTCCCTCAGCTTTCCTTCCATCTCATTGAAACAACTTATCAGTGGAGAGAGGCCGGAGTGCCTCAAATGGATTTGACCAGTTGGAATGTAAACAACCATTTTAATATTACTTGAGAAGTCTCCTAGATGATGCTGATCTTAATGCAGACTGTCCAAGTATCAGAAAATAAGAATACATAGATTTAATATTATTCTTGATATAAATAAATATTAAGTTAAGGCTGAAACCAAGAGTGAAATAGCTGGTCCAATGTTTCCTTTGCTTTAACTGTATTTTCTCTCACATTTTGCTTTATTGTTCGTGACTCCTTTTACGCTGTGCCATGTCTAAATTTGCTGGTTGAAAGAGCTCTCTCTGTTTTTGCCATGTTGCTTTTTTCATGCTAAACTCTAAGAACAAAGAGAGAGAAACAAAGATGGAAACAAGACATGCTGAGGGAAACTAAACCACCTCAACATTAACCTGAATCAATAAAGATGAACAATATCATCAGAAACATATAGACATAAGAAAACATAAGACATAAGGGGCAGGGATAGCTCACTAGGTAGAGTGGTTCGCCCCATAATCGGAAGGTCGGGGGTTCGACTCCACTGAACGGCTACCCTGAGTTACCCCTGAGCAAGGTACCGTCCCTACACACTGCTCCCCGGGCACTGCATTGGTGGCTGCCCACTGCTTCACTGGGTGAATGGGTTAAATGCAGAGGACTAATTTCCCTACGGGGACAAACACATACACATTAAAAAACTAAACGAGGAAACATAAGTAATTATTCAAGGTCAAAACAACAAGTCCCAAAACACAAACACCGGCTCACAGAAACATATAGACATATCTTACTGCAGGACAGTAAGACAAACGAGCTAATGACAGTAAGGAATCAAGAGGAGTAGCGTACATGTGTTGTGTGTTTCACAGAGACACCACTAAGGGAAAACACTACAAATCCCATTATTACCATCAATGCAATAGTTCAGGCAAAGAGGGATAAATGCAACACATTCAGCAGTGCAAAAACAGTCATACAATTAAAATCCTAAAGGTAAAAAAGTGTTTAAATTAAAAGTACACATTGTATCTCATTTCAGAATCCTAAATTATAATTATTGCTTCAACACAAGCAGGAGCTAATCTTGTATAAAAACAATCATTTGTATGTTGAAAATAGTTATAAAGTGTCATTATTGCTGCATCTCTGATGTGTTTTATAGTTTCTGCATAAGCTCTTTCATTTTCTTCTCTTTTTAATGTTCTGAGTTTTGTGAGTTTTCACGTGGCATCCTGGTTGTTGTCCCCTTTTCCTCCCTCCACTAACCAAAGAAGTCTGTGGCATGATCCACTCTTCAGCAGTGTTCTCTTGTAGTCGTGTGGAGGCTGTGTACAGGCAGGAGTGGTGGTAAGGAGGATCCAAAGTGCAGACTCACAGAGATGGAAGATAAACTCAAACTTAGATTTATTGTAATTGCTGACAGGCAGAACACACAGCATAGCAGACGGCAGATCGCAACACAGACAGATGAAAACATAGGGCTTAAATACACAGAGGGGGCAATCAGAGAATGAGAGACAGGAGGGAAACACAGCTGGGACAAATCAGGGATGACGAGACAAAGGAAGCAAAACCAGATGCATTAACATGAGACACGGACTTTCAAAGTAAAACAGGAAACATAACACAGAGACGCAGACTTGACACGGGGATACAGCAGACAGGGGAGACAGCAACTATGGAACACAGAACAGAAACCAGAAGGCACAACTCTGACAAAGAAACCAAAAGACTAGAAATGATAAATAAAGGCAAAAATCAAAGTACAATAATAATGAAAACTCAAAACTCTGGGTCAACGACCCAGGCACCCTAACACTTGTTTATGTTTACAATGTCTACAATCTTGAGTAATTGCTATAATACAATTTCCATACAAAGATTCATATATTTTTGTAGATTTCACTTTTATTTCACTGTGCAAGAACATTTCTTTTGGCACATTTGGCACACATCTTGAGCCAACACAGCTAAAATTTGAGCCCATCACTCTCAGGAATAAGATGCATTCATTTACTAAAGATACCAACTTACTGCTGGAGATTGGCTTCATGGTCATCAAGTTTAAATACAATGCTGTGCTTTAACAGGAATAATCAAAGAATTAAAAGTTTATTCTGAATTTGAATACTAAAGTCAAATACAGCAATGATTTGGGTGGGAGAGAAATGTAACCATCCATACCCATACTAGGGTATGGATCAACTGGATTAGACCCAGAGATTCAAGATTTAGTTCTTTTTGCTCTGGATTTTGTAGCAGTTAGACCATCTTGAAGGAAAGATTATTGTAACTGTGGTTTAAGTTATGTTCTTTGATTAGTTTTTTGTGGTTTTGTTGTATTTATAGTTCCTAGTTTTTAGTTTTCTGACAGATTGGGTGTATTTCTTTTGTCATGAGTTGGATCACTCACTCACTGAGGGAGTCAATACGAGCGGCGAAGTCCTTTATTATATTCACAGCAAACATGGATGTTAAAATTGTTGGGTCTAAACTCAGATCCCGCTGTATCCAGGACTTACGGTGTGTTCACACCGAACACGATAGAGGCGTCCAGAGCGTCAGGTTTACATATAAAGTCAATGGAAAAGCGCGATGACACGCGATTGCGCGTCCGGCGAAAATTTGGAAGCAGATTTGCGTCGCGAAAACGCCAAAACGCGTGAAACGCGCGTCAGTGTGCCGCGTCTGGCGCGTTTGACTCGCGAAAAAAAACACGCGCGTGAGTTTTTGTGTTGCACTTTGTGCATACGCGCGTTTCGCGTTCACCGCTCGAGTTGGAAAAATTTGAACTCCAGCGTCAAGTCGCGCCGCGTCAACCAATCAGGAGCCTGGTGACGTGGCTGTAACCAGGTCAAAGGGGCAGATCAAACCAAAGCCCTTCATTCTTCATTCAGTATGGAGGAAAAACTCATCAACGCAGTGGCTAATCGTCCAGAACTATACGATGCTAGCTGCTACTTCTACCGGGACAGGAATAAAAAGGACCGAGCTTGGAGGCACAGAAGTGAGGAGATCGGGCAACCTGGTAAGTTCATTTGTTCTTCTTTTTAATTTTCAGACTGACCCGATGAAGCCGCGCTAAAGCTAGCAAGCCCGCCTACTGTCCCGCTATTTTCCCACTGATGTACAAATACCGTTCTGGTTTTATGCATGTTGTCATATAGGAATATAGTTTATTAATAAACAGCACACAGTGGTCCCGCTCATCCGTCACTGCCTCGCTTTTTCGCTGATTTTTCATTGCACCGTACAGCATTGCATTCTGCAGCCTGATTGACAAATCTCCTCCGTGTCGTGTCTCCTGCGCTTGCCAAATTGATCATGTTTGGTTTTGATAACCATCACGTCCAATAGAAAAAACAGCACAAAAACACTCATAACTATGACCCTCATTCGAAATAGACACCTGCACCGGGAGGAAAAGGAAAAGGCGCATGCAAAGTGGCAGGCAGATGAAGACAAAACACGGCATAAAAATACTTTTACGTTTTGCAATCTACAAAGGTTTGCACTTTGAGAATCAACTTGTGAGAACTGTGACTAATGTTCATGTGTGTGGGGGGAAAAGTGTATAAAGTGCGTGGCGAGGGCTAGTTATTCTGACAACCCCTGCTGCAATAAAACAGGGACCACTGTATATACTTTCTCTATGATTATTGTATTCAACCTGTTAACATTTAATATTGTCTTGATAGAACCAGCTGATTCTGCAGCAAAGCATCCTCTGTTGCTTCTCCTGGCTCCCCAGTCCCTGAGCTCCTGCTGCTGCACCCACAGGTATGTACAGCAAGCACTGATAGCTTTTTACTCGGTGTGGGATTGCCTTGTGATCACCTTTACTAAATATCTACAACTAATCTGATTATATCCTGTTTTGTTTTTTCAATGTTGAAATTAAAATCTAGTAGCAGCCTTCTCATTTCTTTGTGTTTTGTGCTGTTTTACACGCCCACAGAGGAGGACAGCTCCGAGGCAGATGAGGGACTGGTCCCAGGACGGTCCATCGGCGGTGGAGCTGGCCATCCTGGTGTCCCTGAAGAGGCCACGCCAGTCTCCAATGGAGCATTTCCTCCTCAGCCTTGTTCCTGCTCTGGAGAGCAGCTGGGTCCTTTTTATTCCTGTCTCTCTGTAAATACTTATATTTTATATATTTATGTTTAATGTTTTTCTCTGTGAGAATTTTAATATTATTTCAAATAAATTTTTATAATGACTAATGTCTCAGTTCTACTACACAGCAAATGTTGGCACACGACTTGACACATGTAGAATTTATTTCATATTATACTAATGACAGAATATACTAATACAGTGGGATGCAAAAGTTTGGGGAACCTTGTTAATAGCCAGTATTTTCCTGTATAAATCGTTAGTTGTTACAATAAAAAATGTCAGTTAAATATATCATACAGGAGACACACACAGTGATATTTGAGAAGTGAAAAGAAGTTTACTGGATTTACAAAAAGTGTGCAATAATTGTTTAAACAAAATCAAGCAGGTGCATAAATTTGGGCACCACAAAAAAAGAAATGAAATAAATATTTAGTGTATATCAATGTGTGTGTCTCCTATGTGATATATGGGGGGGGCCTTTGTCTGGACGTGCTTCCCATCCAGAGCTCCACAGCAGAGAGGGAAGTTCCAGCGCTCCTGGAATCCCTCTGTGATGGACCGCCAGTCTCCAGGTGAAGGCACAGCCATGAAGTCGTCCACTAGACAGTCCCAGATGGCCGTCGCTACCTGGGGGGGTGATCTGGCACACTGTGGACACACCGACTCTGAAACTGAACGCGATGGTCCTGAAGGAGTCCCCGGTGGCAAGGGACCTGGACAAAATTGTTCAAAATTAGTATTATGTGTACTGCAGTTACAAAATACATTATTCAAATTCCAAAATACTTTTGTGATGTCAGATTTAAATTACAAAACATAAATCTTACATAAAACATTTTGTAATTATAAGGATAATTACATAACATATATTAGATATAATATAAAACAGTCAGTTGTGTTTTGTTTTAACTTTACCATATCATAATTTGATTGGTAGCAACTTTTACCCCTACAGTGAGCCAATCACTCATAATTCCTAGACATGTCAATCAGGTAGGAATGAAGTAAGACATTAATAGAAATAAAGAGTTGTATGTTGACATGTAGCCCTTTCCTTGCTTAAATCATTAATATTTTTGAAAAATTAATCTGTGATAAGACATAGCTTATCAAGATAGAACCATATAACTAAAGATGAACCAAACTGTTCACAATTTTATCTACCTCTCAGATTTAAGGCTGCTGACCCCTGTTATAGAGTCTGACAGCTGCGAGGATTACATACAAATATTCATCTATACCAGAATTAAACCAGGTGTAAATAAGGAGTGAGTATCACTACAAAGATTACCCACAGTGGTCCTCATACCACAGTTTGATATCAGCAAACACTGAGAGCATACATTGATAGACACCACAGCCATGCTATCAATGCAAACACTGATAACAGCATAAATTGAATTAAATCAGGACTTGATGAGAACTGTCGAGTATCACTAGAAATATTATAAACAGTCGTCTCCATACCACAGTTTGCTATCAGTAAACACCGACGGCATTCACTGTTAGCATACCACAGCCATGTTAGCAGTGTATAAACGATAGTTTAGCATATGTTAGCACAGGTATCAATAAAGGACTACCGTATTAAACACTTTTACTAACCTCAGGCAGATGGACAGGCGCGCTGCAGGTGGGATTGAGCGCCTGTAGTTGGTGTCTAGGCGGGCGATGCTTGGCCCAACGCGGGACAGCAGGTCCTCAAACTGGGCGAGGGAAAGACGGTGATATCGCTGAAATCGGCCGTCATCCAGGCGCAGCTCCTGGAGCAAGTGGTGAAACTCACCAAACTGCTCACCCGTCTGGAGGACTTGATGGACCCAGGTACGGCGAGGACGTCCTTAACGCTGCTGCTCTGCTCTCCACAGTAAATAGAAACGCTAGCTCGACAGCTGCCATCTAGCAAAGATACTGTCTGGCACAACTTCCTCCCACATCCCTCCCACATTTCCGGTTCACGCACGTCAAAATATGCAATTTTGACGCGCGATGGATTTTTCTTGGACACGCGTCGAGGTGCGAATGTGCACGCGTCAAATTAGGGGCGTTTGGGGCGTTTTCGCTCGCGTCTATCGCGTTCGGTGTGAACACACCGTTATTCCCATGAAAGAAAAACAAGGCAACAGCGATCGATCGATTACTTACGCAAGGGAGGCCTCATCTATGTCCAGCATGGAAATGACCCCGATGATGGCCTCCTCTCGCTGGCTTTTATTGAGAGACAGTTCACACAACAATAGTACCTCCCCTCATAACCCCCCTTGGTTACAAAGACAAGGCACTGTATGTAAATGTATATACAAGAGTGTATGTGTGTGTGTGTATGTGTGTGTGTAGGTGTGTTAGACCTCCTGCTGGGCAGGAAGCTTACATCAAAAGAAGCAGATCTTCCAGATAGGATGCATGTGCAATAAAACACTATAGCCCCTCACCCAGAACCTCGAGAATCTGGGGAGGGGGACTGTGAAATTCCTTTCATCCCACAGTTAAACAATATAGAAATGGATGGTAAGCATAAAAATGACAAACATTTAACTATTCACTCTAACAAAAATCACCAACTATTAAAACACAGTTATATCCTAAGACTCCCCAGCAAGTTGGCAAAATCAAGATTAAAATCCTTAACACATTTTGGTGGTTGATGATTTTGGTGAAGTTTAGTTCCAAAAGCTGCACTTTGAATCTAGTTTAGAGGACAGGTGACAGTTGCCAACAACAAAATACTGAAGCTACCCGCCACCTTTACCAGTGATCCAGGAGAGCTAATAAATGAACAACCGCAGGGAAAGTGTTCCAAGAAAGACAGAGTGAAGACTTCCTGGCTTATTTGTCCAGTTAAACTTTTGCAGTTTAACTGGACAAAGACTCAGAAGTGTTTGGTGTTCAAAAACGAGTAAATCAGAGCCATCAGAGCAACACAAAGAAGAAAAATAAGAACAAACAGCAGACAGAGGAACTTAGAGAGACGGCTCGCCGTGCACACTGTCGCTGTCTTCAATAGAAAAGCAGGAAGCTGGACAGACCACTGACCTATGTCATTTAGCAGTTAAAGTGTCATTCTTAAGTTAATTGCTTTATTATTGCAAACAGATGGCAAATAACTGCCAACCTGATCGCACTCAATCACAGACTGAGAGAACACTGATTCCATCGTCTTCACAGGTCTGTGAGTGGTCACAGAGCTCCTCCCGGTCTTCAGAGCAAACTATTCAGAAGCAACAAGACTTCAAATTCAGGAATATTGGCTGTGCCCTAATCACCAACCAGTTTCCCCAAACAGGTTTACTGTTGCAGTGCAGATTGTTTTTTTCTAAGTAGACATTCCCAGTAAAGCCCAAAACATGGGTGAGTTATGCCCAGATGTAGCATTACTAAAGATTGATTTCATACATTTATTATAAAGATGAAAGCGAGAAACATTTGAATAATGAAAAACACATCTGGTAAAGTTCAGAATATTTTACTTTTCCACATATGGGGCAATTCACATATAAAACTTGTTCAAAACAGACTTAAAAATTAAAAAAAATAAATAAATAAATACAGCAACATATAACAACTGGGCTGACCATTGCTGCCAAGTAAAGTACAACATCATAAACACACACAGTAAGTTCACAGTTTACATATCAATGTCTGGTTACCCAGTGTTTGTGTTCTTAGTTTAAGTTATACTCTTTGAATTATAGTTTTCTGTTTGTATTATATTTATAGTTCCTGGTTTCTAGCTTTCTGTGTTCTTGGTGAAGGTTTAATTCTGGCTGTTCCAGAACTCTCCATGTTTTGGATTTTAGCCAGTCTTACATGGATTTACTCTGGGTCATTGTCATCTTCAGTTTTCATTTTCTTAGAAATTGTCTCACGTGTTTCTCAAGCATCCTCTGATTTAAGGTAGAATATTTTCTGAACCACAGAATAACTGATTTCAAATGATTTTGAGACCTTTATAAACTCTTATCAGGCTTATAAGCTGCTACAGCTGTCTGAAGCTATTTGATCTCACCGCTGTGTTCACCGTCAGGAGTAGGACAAACTAAATGTCTGAGGTTTAAGGCAATCCTCCCCCAAAATGCGTGACAATGAGTAACAATGTTCTAATGTTTTGCACCTGATGTGAAACGCCTCTGTGTGAATTTAGGTATTTTAAGTGGGAATGTCCTAATTTACAGTTTACCAGAAAAAACACGTTTTAAAGAATTACATTTTACGGAAGTCTTTTCTTCACTTTTGATTTATTTATGTACTGGAGTCCCCTAATATTGTGACATTTATATTATATATCTATATGTCCAAATATGCTAAACTACATGTTTTCATAGGTTGTGCTAATTTTGTCACATGACTGTACGTGGTTAAGAGCCATGCTTACAGTTAAAGCTTTGTGCATGTCATCAAACAAGCACCTTTGGAATCATGGGGCCTTAAAAAAGCAGTGAGCATCAGTCAGTGTTCAATTTGAAAAAAAAAAAAAAACACCTGTTAAGCACAATTACAGACGACAGAGGCTCCAATGAGCGAATGGTGAGACACACAATGAACAGCTCTTCAATTTCATGAGGGAGGGAGAGTGATGGTAGCCATAATGCCAGACACATTTTTCACCACAGTTCCATTTTCAGAGTAACCGTGCCATTAATAATACATTAGCTTTTTATGAAATGAGAACAACAGCACCAGGGCAGCTAAATTTCCCCACGATGCATGTTGATACACATAATGTACAATTCAGTCCATTTATAAAATCGTGGCCTAATCTACACTTCTGATGACTGAAGTCATCAATGGAGTTGCTGATGACATTAGTGTGAGAGTCGAGGTGTCAACCAGTCCAAGCATTAGCAGTGTGATGTAGGTGAGGAAGACATCCTCTCAACAGACCTTACTGGGTTGCAAATCTAATCCAATGTAACTTTACTTAGAGAGCACTTTAAAAACAACATAGTTGAAAGACAGCAATAAAATACAAAAACATATATTTAAGTATCAATGAAACATGAAAAGACTAAACATAATAACTGAAAATGATATTTACAATAAATAATAATAAAAAACCAAAAAGATTAAAGAGTGATTAAAACCGACAAGACACTAACTCTGGTACCAGTCTTGAAATGCAGAGGAGAAAAGGTGCATTTTTAAATGTGATTTGAAAACTTCAAATGTTGGGGCCGGCCTAGTTTGGAGGAGCAACTCCTTCCACAATTAGGGGGTCACAACAGCAAAAGCTCGGGCCAGCAGTGTTTCAGTTTTGACATGAGAACAACAAGGAGTGAGTGGTCAGTTAATCTGACAGACCTCTTGGGTCTATATGTGCAGAAGGTCTGCCAGGTCATTTAAAACTTTAACAGCAAACAATTAAAACTTCAAATGACTTCTGAAATGGACAGTGTAAAGAGGCAAGATCAGTGAAATACGCTCATGTTTATGTGTCCCTGTCAGCAGATGAGCAGCAGCATTCTGGACCATTTATAAGTGTGACTGTGAGGCCTTATCAGTAACAACATAAAGTCCCTTGCAGCACTCAAGACAAGTGGTCACAAATGCTTGGAACTGTCTCTCTCCAAGTCACTAAAAGAAACAAACGAAACAGCTAAAAAAGCTTTGGCAGTTTGTATTTATTTGTTTCTCCATTTTTGTCTTTAAGTATTCACCCCAAAGTTGATGAAAACTGATCTGACAAAAAATGCAAGAGAACCAAGTGAGGAGGTGGGACACCTGGACCAATAGAGAGAAGAGATAGCTCTTTATTGTCATTGCAGTCATACTTAGTACAACGAAATTGGAAACTGTCCCACGTCACACAACACAACACATTAACTTAACTTATTAAATAAAAAGAAATAAAAAGAATGAGTGTATGTTTTTATTGCACAATATTATCATTATTATTGTTATTAGACCCCCAAAAAGTCCAGGGAGGTAGCCAATCAGGTCAGCTGTTAGCATTGATTAGGGCTACTGCCCTGTTGTAAAAGCTGTCCTAGGCCTACATATAATAACCTCGGTTTTATTACCATTACAATGTAACAAATTTAAAGCCAGTCACTCTGATGTCTTTCAGGGATTCTAACACAGGCCTGAGAGGGCCAGGGTCACTGTGCGTAAACCTTACTGTCATTCGCATAAAAATGAAATGAGACATTGTGTTTTTTAAATAACTGATCCCGATGGGAAGGAAATAAATACTAAGAAGAAGTGGCCCAAGGATGGAACCTTGAATCACTCCACTTAGGAGGGAGGATGGTGAACAAAAATGACCAAGAGAGACAGAAAACCCTTTGTCAGTCGTGTACCAATTGAACATGGCAGTGCCTGTAATGCCAGCTTGGTTGAAATATCTTTTAAACTTTCAAAAGTGCAGACTGTGCTGTGGAAAGCTTTAAAACCTAACTGAAACACCTCAAACATGCTGTGAGTGTTTAAAAACAAAGACAGCACTACTAGTCTAAGACTGAAGAGCCAACAAAGGCATTGTAGACAGGCAGGTACCGCTGCCTGTCTACAACTTCCAGGTAGCTTGCCTGAGGTCAGGTTGATGTTTGTGAGCTTTTGAATATAAGGTCCAATAGTGACCCAGACTTGTTTATAACTGAGCAGAGAGGAGGGCCAGGTTAGAGTAACAATTTTCCCCAAAGATAGAGGCACAAGTTCAAACCCATGGTTCAAAACTGCAGAAGGAATGGTAATAATAGAAAGGTCTTATAGCTAAAATCTTGTCGATAATGACTTTTTTTTTAAATCCACATCCACACAGCAGCTTGTATACAGATATATTTGGTAAATGGACTGATTCTTATATAGCGCTTTCCTGCTCTCCCGGAGTACTCAAAGCGCTCTACACAACATGCCACATTCACCCAATCTCACAAGCACTTTATCTATACTCAGTGCTATCTAAGTACATTCGCACACATTCATACTGCGAAGGATGCATCGGAGAACTTGGGGTTAGTATCTTGCCCAAGGATACTTGACATGCAGACTGGAGGAGCCAAGGATCGAACCACTAACCTTCTGATCAGTAGGTGACCTGCTCTACCTCCTGAGCTACAGCCACCCCTAAATTTGATTTAGATTTGGGAGAGTTTAGTTTCAAATAATAAATGAGACATGGGTTTAATTTACACACAGAATTGCAATGCAATTATTTCCAGACTACTACCAGAAATGATTAGTCCCCTGGTCAACCATGTGTCCTTTTTGTTTTCAGTTGTTTGTTTTACTCTCACACATATCTCCTGGGTAATCCTAGCCTGTTCTCTGGCAAATCTCTCCAGCTCGTCCAGATTTGATGGTCTTCTCACGTAGACCTTTGTCTTCAGTTTGTCCCAAAGATTTTCAGCAGGATTCAAATCAGGGCTTTGTGCAAGCCAGTCAGGAATGTTAACTTTGGCCTTCAGGAGGTAGCTCTTCACCAGGAGTTCTTTGGGTCACTGACATGTTTGAAAACAAAGCGATGACCCAGACCCAGTTTTGCAGCTGACTGCTTGAGGTTTTATTCCAGAATCTTCACAGATTCTTCTTTCTTCATGATTCTTTACACCTTGATGAGAATCCCAGCTCAGGAAACACTGAGGCATCCCCACAGCATAATACGTACACTATTGTGTTTCAGTGTGGGGACAGTATGCCTCTCCCTTCTTTCACCAAACATAAGCAGCATCGCTCCAAAGACCTCAAATGACACACTTCCAGTATTTATAATCTTTCTCCAGGTTGTCCTTAGAATACTTCAGTCTAGCTTAAATGTGTATCTTCTGCATCAGTGGAGTTTGCCCTTTATTGTGCAGAGTTGTAGTGATTGTCTTCTTTGAAACTACAAATCCCAACTTGACTAAGTCATTCACTTGACAATTGTTTTTTTTCTAGAATAATTCTGTTATTGTGTGCAAATAGAATTTATGCTTTCTCAAGAAAACTAGTATATTTAGAAATTCTCTGTTGGAAAATATTTTGTTCTGTTAAAAAAGCTCTTTGGAAAGAAGTTTAAACAGAAACAGCCATATGTTCACAAATTGTCATGTTAAAAATAGGTCAACAATATCAAAAACCAAATTGTGTGTCCATGTTCTTCTGTGGGACCAGTGATAGACTGCATAACACTAAAAGTATCGAGTAGATTTGAAAAGCCCCCTACCAGCGTCACACAGATTCAGCTTTTAAAATTCATGAGCTGAACTTGAGATGTGAAGAAATACTTTAACATTAATGTCTGATTTGCTTTAACAAAGACAAGACTAGTAGGAAATGCTGGGTTGAGCACAGCTGTTCACAAGACCTACTTCAATCTTCATTAAATGAACTCCACTGCTGCAAAGGCAGGGTGAGTGAAATCGGGAAAGTTGGATCTTCTCAGCTGACCCTGGTGTCAGTGGGTTCCAAGGAGCGCCAGGAGACATAAATGCCAGTGAAATGATGCAAATTTGGCTGCAGTGCCTTGGGAAACGGTTCTTTTACTCCTAGATAACATAGCAAGGCATGTTTTCAGCACTTACCCTGTCGCTTTAAGCTTTCTCCTAACAAACTATAAACTTCATCAAAAAGCACATTTTAAGCTAATGTTAAAAGTAGAAAGGGTGACTGTCTCCCAAATTCAAAGTGGGAGCTGATTCTACAAGAGAGGGGCCTGAAAACTGAAGGCTCTACTTTTAAAACAATACGGCGACGATACTGTGAGATCCTTAAGATAAACTATGTTGCCAAAAGTATCCACCAAATCACTTTCATGAGCACACATCTACAAAATCAAGCATGCAGACTCCTTCAACAAACATTTATGAAAGAATGGGACGCTCTCACTGCATTCCTGCATGATACCATGACAGGATGCCACCTGTGCATCGAGCTGAGTTGTGAAATTTTCTCACAACTAAATATTCCACAGCCCTGTACTTTTTCTGTCCTGTTGCAAATAAAAGGAGAAAAACTGTCACATCGTGATTTCCATTATTTTCACAAGAAAAATCCAACATATTAAGAGTGAAGAGCAAAAGTAGCAGCTATTAGCTAACTACTGTTGTTTGCTTAGTACACCGGTTTGTACAAATTAACAAACTGTGGTATTTGAACCTTGGTAAAAAGAAACTTTTTTTTACAAAAAATATCAAAACATAGCAGTCATACTGCTTCAAGGTATTTCCCGATGTTTATGCCTTTTGTCACTTGCATTTCAAGTCTCAACCATCTGTAGGACAATTAAGCGGCATGACCAAAGTGAATTTTTTCTCAGAGCGTTGTGAGATTTGACAATCACACAGCTGCATCAACCCTTTGGTCTGGATTTTATTCTTTTTAAACCATTTTGTCCTCGATGTGTCAAGTGAGAAAATGTTCCCAGGCACAGATGCTCATTAATACAAAAAATGAATATCTAAGGACACCTCAGAGGGATCGCAGAAAAGAAATCCTAGTTGTGGAACAGCAGAATATATATGTGAACTTTGCTTTACCTCATATTGAACTTCATTTCACTCATTCACTCTTATATTCTGTTTCATATTTCTAATACAAGCAGCCATTCATTTCTTTGTAAGACCAGAATTACATTCTTTCATTTTTTTCAGCTAAGCACAACGTTCTGATTTACATATTGTCATGGTGGGTTTTTATTTAGCCATAAATAGTGCAGAGCTTTATCTCTGTAACACACATTTACACAATTTGTTCTCACTTTTTCCTCCATCTCCCAGGAATCTCTGTTTCCCTGTATCTCTTTCTTTGTTTCTATGTACACATGTTTATTGAACTTCAGTAGAGCTGAAATGTCTGACATTGCATCCGTGTTTTGAAAAAAGAGAAGTTGGTTTCTCTCACCTGCCAAAAAATGTTTTATAGCATCGTAAAATATTTGTGATGTGTGGTTTAGTCTATGGATTTTCTAGGTTATACTCATTTAGCTTAACAAATGCCTAAAACAGTTAATCGAATAACAAACAGATCGAAACAGAAAGCAATACTTAACACAGAAATGCAGTATTTTTGATCATACTGCCCACTGCTCTTTAATGTTAAGGACTGCACAAATTTGCACATAGTCACACTAAACTATATCAAGATTTATGTTTGACACAGCTGCTCCAGTTGAACATTTATCCACAATAATGGATGTGTATTTCAGCAGATATATGTTCAACCTCCAAAGACCTGTTAACAAATTTTAAGCTCTCTTTCTACGTGACTTACATCCATATTCCCCAGAACATAATAATAATAATAATAATAAATAATATTAATACATTTTAGTTATAGGCATCTGTCAAAATACAAGCAAATAAATAACAAAATCACAGTATGAATAAAATCACATCATAAAATTAAAATCAAACAGAATAGGCAAGCTTTACAAAATGTGTTTTAAGGCTGGCTTTAAAGAAGAGGGTCAGTGTTGTGAATGTCACTGTACTGTGAAGTGGCCAAAAACCAGATTGTAATTGCTCAAATTGTCATGGTCCGGGTGAGCATCTAGTGTTTTTCCACCGTTTTCCTATTTTCTCCGGTATCTGCCCAGTAGGCGGAGCCTCGATACTGCTCAGAAAATACTGCACAGAACAAGGAAAGAACGAAATATTGCACTGGGAATGGCAACAACGTAGTCAATAGCAGCGACAGTGTGATTGTATGGGAGACGTCTGCTCACACTCTTAGTTTGCATTAAAACCCTAACCTAACCCTAACCCTTTCTTGCTCTTGCTCTTGACGAAGGCGGTCGCACTTTTCTCCTCCTCCTCCTCTCCCTTAGCTTCCCTGCTTAGCCTCTTGTGTCCTTGTCTAGTCTCGTGTTTTTTGTATTACTTTTCCCTGGAACACTCTCTCACAGTCTGTTCTCTAAAACCTAAAAGAGAATTATGGATTTGATCAACTGGTTTCTGAATGCAATTGACACCCCTTTCTCAACGAGAAGTTTGGGCTTGGGTGAGCCTGAGTGCTGAAGATATCTACCTATTAGGAACCATCTTGGCAGATATCTACCTATTCGGAACCATGGTAACAGGGTTCTGGCTGATCGGAGCTGGCTTGGCCCTGACTTACCGGAGAACTAAGGAAGCGGAACCGGCTGTTCAAACCCCCACAAGGCTGCCCGCTGGGATTGAAACGATGGGAAGAGGCGTGAGTTTCTCAAAATGGGCTCATTGAGTGCAGCACGGATAAGATCTTAGAAAGGCTACGGCTGCCGTGAATACTCAGAATAAGATCTCTGAGTGCAGACTGGATTACATCTCGGAAGGGCTCGCTCGGCATAACATCACTGAGCATAAATTGGATGACATCTCGGGGAGGCACACTGTCGTGAGTTCTCAGAATCGGCTCTTTGGGCACAAGAATGACAACATCACAGAGCGCAAGTATGGCGAAGCTCGCGGCTCTCCAACGGGAGATTGAGAGACCAGTGTTGGACTGTAGAACTGCTTGGAAATTCATATGAGCTGTTCGCACTAAAGTAAAAAGCACCATCACTCATGCGGAGACCCCTTCGGCACCAGCTGCGGTCTCAAGGCTGGAGCTGAACAACAACACCCTGATAACGACTGTGTTTTGACTGTTCTTCCCATTCTATGCAAGGCCACCTGGGTTGGCTGGAAGACTGTTTACTTAGCCTGGCAGGGCGAAGGACACTGTCTCAGCTGAACTCTGGACACACACATACACACACACACACACACACACAGACATATATACACATGCAGATATACACTCATCCCCCCTCCAAACGCCTTCGACGCTTATTCCCTTCCGATGCTGACAGTGGATCATGGAGACCAGTGCATAGGCTGCAGGCCCGGATGTACTGTCTACACTGGCTGTCTCTCACCCTTTACCCACTCAGTTGCTTGTCATGTGTTTCTTTGGTGTATTAAGAGTTTTTTCATGTGCTATGTGCAGAGGTGTTTTTTTTTTCTGTTCTCAAACTGATCTCCCTGTTGGAGCTCAGTCTGGGGGGAGTTATTTTTTTTCTCCTTATCTTTCCTCATGTGGTACATTTTCCATTGTTATACCTCTCTGACCTGTCTTCCCCATGTGATGTTTTTGTGTAATGTATGTATGGTCGGAGGGTAAGATGGCGCCGCCATTGCATGCAATAGGTCGGCAGCCTTATGAAATTTCCCCTTGTGGGACTAATAAAGGTATATCTTATCATATCAAGTTCTGATATGATCTTGAGCTGGCAATTAAGTCCAGGGAGGGGAGTGGACAGCCGATCACCTTCTCTGCAGTTCTGATGACCCCCTGGAGTCTCTTCTTATTGGCTGTTGTGCAACCAGTGTACCACACGGAGATGGCGTGCACCAGCACGCTCTCGATTGTTGCTCGATAGAAGGACACTAGTAGGTCAGTCTGCAGCCTGTTCCATCTGAGAACCCTCAAAAAATGGAGGCGGTGCTGGGCTTTATTCACTAAGGCTGATGTGTTTGTTGTACAAGATTGGATACGTGGACACTTGGGTACCGAGGAACTTGAAGGTGGACACCTTTCCGACATAGTCACCTTTTATGGAGAGGAGAGGGGATCAGTTCTTGTTTTGTAGCAGTCCATGACCACTTCCTTTGTTTTCTTGGTGTTTAGGGTGAGGTTATTGTAGTCACACCATTCTGTCAGACGCTGGACCTCATCTCTGTAGGCGGTGTCATCATCGTTGGTGATGATGTCGTCTGCAAAGTTGATGATGATGTTGCAGGGTGCGTGGGGGTGCAGTCACTGGTGTCGATTATGTATAGGAGTGTACTCCGCACACATCCCTGTGATGAGCCAGTGCTGAGTGACAGGGTGGATGATCTCCGGTTGCCAACCTTGACTGATTGTGTTCGGTCAGTAAGAAAGTTTCTGATCCATACACATGTAGGGTCCAAGTTTACCAGATGGGATGATGGTATTAAAAGCTGAGCTAAAATCAACGAAGAGCATCCTTACTGAAGTCCCAGGATTCTCCAGGTGATGCAGAGCGGAGTGGAAACTGCATCCTCAGTGGACCTGTTTGCCTTATAGGCAAACTGGTGGGGGTCGAAGCTGGGTGGGAGGCAGTCCTTTATGTGCTTTAAGACCAGCTTCTCAAAGCACTTTACAACCACTGGAGTCATGGGTCTGTAGTGACTGAGGCCACTGATGGTGGTGGACTTGGGGACTGGGACTATTGTTCCTGACTTCAGGCAGTGAGGGACAGTGGCATGTGTCAGGGAGAGGTTGAATAGTCTGGTGAACACAGGAGTCAGCTGGTCGGTGGAGGCTTTGAGCACTCTACCAGGTATTCCGCCAGGGCCAGCAGCTTTCCTCTGATTTACTGCTCTGAACACATAGCGAACCTGGTGTTCTTGGAGGCTAAATGTGTGGGGGCTGTGCTCAGAGGACGCTGTGGGCAGGGTGGTGTGCATAGTAGAGGTGTCTGCACTTCTATCGAAGCGAACAAAGAAGTGGTTAGGTTACTCTGCTAATGAGATGTCCATGTTACCTGTATTTGTCCCGTTGCCTTTGTAATTGGAAATTTGTTTCAAGCCCTCCCATACCTTTCTGGAGTTGCTATCTGAGAGGTGATCTGATAGCTTATTTGAAAAGCCAATTTTGTTGCTCTGATGCCTTTTTCTGCTCTTGCTCTGCTGTACATATCCTGGTCCCCAGATTTGTATGCAGAGTTACATCTCTAACAATGCCTGAACCTTGCTTGTCATCCAGGATTTACGGTTGGGGTAGACCCGGACCCACTTTTCCGTGGTGACAGTGTCCATGCAATGCGTGATGTAACCCAGCACTGCAACTGTGTGAGTGTCTAGGTCATCATGTTCAAAGAAACTCTGCTCTGTAAGGGCAAAACAGTCCTGCAGCTGAGCCAGAGCTTCCTCAGAAAAGGTGTTAATTATTAGTTGGTGTGTGTAAATGCACAAACCTCCTACTCTGCTTTTCCCCACTGTAGTCTTTTTGTCGCTGCGGTGCATTGTGCGGCCTGCAAGCTGCATCGAGGTGTCAGGAATTTCCTTGTAGCCATGTTTCTGTGACACAATAGTCGCGGACGAGTGGCTGTGCGGCGAGAAGTAGGTTCAGTTTGTCTGTTTTGTTGACGACCGACTGTGCGTTGGTCAGGAAGATGCTGGGGAGCGGTGGTTTAAAAGGCTGCTTCTTTAGCCTGGCTAGCAGGCCTGACCGGCAGCCCCACTTTTGTTTGCATTCCTTCCGCCGCCTGCGTTGCTTGGCAGAGCCGATAACAATCCATGGAGCACCTGATGTTCTCGCTATCTCTGGAGGGATGTTGTTGATCTGGCTGTTATATATCCGACGTTAACGGGAATCTGGCTGTTATATCCGATGTTGCATAATTCCAGAAAATTGTAGGTAAATTTGGCTTTGCAATAAGAAAAACAAAAGGAAAAGAAAGGAAAAGCACCTAAGTGGAGAAAAGAAATGCACGCTGGTTTCCATGGCAAGACTCACTGCTTCCACTCTGCAGTTTGCTTCTCCCAACCAATCATTTCACCGCTCTCACCTAGCTGTCCTCCTGCCTGAAACAGTCCCTGTTCGGGCGCCACTCTGTAACGTGGTCTGGCAAGGAAAGAGCAGCTAGCAGGTCCAGCGGGTGTGTGGTGTGGAGGTTAGCCGGACAACTTGAAGGCCAGTCAGTTAAATAGAACAAAAGACCTTTATTTGGCATTAACAGAACAAGACCATACAAGCCAGATCTCCACTGCTATACCCTATTTGTACATACATGTGCTGGGGTTAGGAAGTCGCCGGCGCCAGGCGCCAGGCCATTACAGTGGTACGATCTCTCTAAACAGATGCACAGAGAGCAGCATCTTCAGCTGTAATGGCTGCCGCTGCACTCACACTAGGAGACTCTCCAACTACTACAATAACTGGACGACGGTGCTATACCATAATAAGGGTTGTTAGACACCTCTGCATCGCTCACCATTCAGGATGCTCATCTGGCAATAACCCCACCAGAGTCTCACGCTCTCCACCTGCAAAGTAAGCCACTAACTCAGTAATCTTCACCTCACCAGTCCCAGCTTCCCTGTCTCAGTTCATAACCTCACTCTCCCTTTGTTTACAGTATTATACTGTCAGAGACTCCTCGCCGAGTCTTCCCTTCATGTCATGTCTTACCTTTGTGTTTGATAATAAAGTTTGTGACAGACCTTATTTCTGTGTTGTTTGAATCTGCATTTGGGTCCACTCCCACGTACTAGCCTCCGGGGCCCCTTGACAGTACGAACTGGCCAAACAAAAGATGGACCCAGCAGATCCAATATGGGCTGCAATCTCCAAGCTAGGGGCGGTTCTCAGCAATCATGAACAGACTGCGCCTTGAGGCGACTGTTGTTGTGATTTGGTGCTATATAAATAAAATTCAATTGAATTGAATTGACTATACGATTCCTAGGCGAACAATGTCAATCCATCAGCGAGAATCAGGAAAAAATTCTCACCACGGTACATAGAACTCTGATTTTGATCCCAGTCAGTCACCCACTTTGTCCACACCAGCTCCGTTCCCTGCTCCCGAGGGAGCCCCTCTGAAAACAAATTGACACAGAGCTGGCCAAACAACTACATCTGCCACTAGTTCGACTCACTTTCTTACCCCTGGTTAAGAAACAATCCCCACATTGACTGGTCTGGTCACAAGGTTACTAGTTGGAGTCTTTGTCTTTTCTGTCTCATAAACTGCCTTTCCTTAGCTCTTTCCCCAGGATCATTGCAGTCATCCCCAGCCACTCCGTCACCGCTGGATCTTTCCGCTGTCCCTGGTGAGTATCTTTACCTCCAGGAGGCTTTCAGTAAACATAAAGCATTGTCTCTTCTACCCCATGGGCCTATGATTGCACCATTAACCTCCTTCCTGGAGCCCTGCTGCCTTCCAGCCGGCTTTACAACCTGTCCAGGCCAGAGAGAGAGGCCATGGAAAAATATATTCGGGAGTCTTTAAGCAGCCAGCATTATCCATCCGTCCTCCTCCCCAGTAGGTTCTGGGTTTTTCATGGTCACGAATAAGGATAAGACTGTCCGTCCATTTATCGACTACAGAGGCTTATATTAGATAACAGTCAAAAATAAATATCCTTTGCCATTAATCAATTCCACTATTGAACCCAATCATAGTGCCACTGTCTTCACTAAGCTAGATCTATGCAATGCTTAACATCTAGAAAAGGGATGAAGACCACATTCAACATCCCCCCTACACTGTAAAATGTAATTCTAGATGTTTGTTATTTCAACATATTATTCTATATCAGTTTGACGATAGATGATTGAAGTTGTTGTTATAACATAGAATTACAAGTTAAAAACGTCCCAATTACACCAAAAAAAGCTAACTTGAAAACTCATGTCCAGCTAAATCAGCAACTTATGTGAAGTTGACAATGTGGGTAAGTTGAGCACAGCAGGATTCAAAACTGCCTCACGTGACTGCTACCGAGGTGCATCATGGGGAATTGGCGGTTAACGACATGCTCACTTTACTTGGACGTTTTCTAATCGTCTTCTTTGGAATATGCTTTCAAGGTGAGTAACATTGGTTATAACTATAAGGAAAGAGAGCTACAAAAGTTGGAACATGTTTTGAATTTATGGCATGACGTGTGTTTTTCTCTTTTACCGAAATGTTTGCTTTAGCTAATGTAACTTTAGCCGACAAGGTCCAGCTTGTGTGTCATGACCAAACTTGACCTAATAAACTGACATATGGCCTTTTTTATGGGTTTAATGTGGCACTGACCAAATCACAAGTATTGTGCCGCTAGCTTTAAGGTTGTGCACTCAACCACTGTTGCGATATTAGCAAGCTAACTCAGCTAATTAATAAAGCTTATTTCATATTGTCTCTGTACTTGTAAATTTCTTTCAAGTTCACAGGCTGTTGTATTTTGGTGGAAGTTCATTTTGGCAATATTTCCAATAACTGACTGGGTTCAAAAGAACTTTTGGCAGGACTCGGATGCTTGTTGTCATCTGTTTACCCCTATGTAATCACTTAAGTTGTTATTAACTGCTGCATGCTAAGCTGCAAGAGTGCACTGAGGACTGAGACAAAATATGGTCTACAAACCAGCATTATATTAGTTTTTATCAGATAGTCCTCCAGTGTGTTTATTTTTTTAATTTTAATTTTAATTTTTAATTTTAATCTTTTAATTACATTAAAATTTTTAATTAAAATTTAATTTTTAATTTTTTAATTCTATTGTGCAGTTATTTGTTACCCTGAAATGCTTCATGCTTAACAACAGCTCACTCTTTTGACTTATTTTTGAACTCTTGTGATCAGTATGACTAGATTGTGTGAGTTTCCATACTAAAAGAGCTGTAGTGATAAAATAATTGGCATCAGAGACACTGATTTTTGGCATGGTATACTGCAGAAGAAGTTTTTTTTTTTGCATAATTTACCTTTTAATTAAACTGCATTCTCTGTATTGTAACAAAACTAACATTGTTTATATGTCAGAAAATTAGCAAACATGAATAAATGGCGAAAACAATATAATTATAACATATATTTTTATTTTACTTATTTTAGGTTTGTGAAGCCAAACTTGATGCTGGGGATTTATTTTTGTCAGTGGAGTCAAATGGTAAGTTACAATTTGTGCATTTTGTCATACTGGAAACACCACAGATTATATTGTAACTTAATAGCTCTGTAGAACAAATGATATAAAGATTGTAGTGTCAGGGTACTTCTTAAGAAGTAATATGGCACTATTGATGATCACATGCAGGTGGCATAAACTAAATATTCAGACGTGTTACCAACAAATGATTCATTAACAAAAGCAATGGAGCAGACTGTTTAGGTTCTTGTGGTTGTAATAACATCCATAACTGCAAGTTTGTCATTAATTTATTTTCACAGGTCTAGATGATCACATCTGTCTTTGTCATTTAAATGAGGTGGACTTGCAAACTTTGCGCTCTTTTGGGTAAATTGCTGTCCACTACATATACACAGAATGTGCACAGTATTTCAGATCTAAAAGGGAGTATGTAATGGACTTGCTGGCTTTAATGTAAAAAGCCTGTTGTGTAACTTTAATGAGGCAGTTGGACTAAAACAGTATTGCTCATCAAGGTAAACATCTGAGGAATAAGGAAACTGTTACTTGTCCTTTTACTCAGTGTTCTTTTAATCACACGTTTACTAAAGTTTTACATCACATAAGTCATTTTCACAATCATTCTACTTTAAAAGATTTCAAGACAGAGCTTATTGTTCTCTGAACTTCCTTGTTTGCTGAACGGCAGGTAAAGTGCATCTTTTGTTTGTTTGCTTTTGTGTGTTTGTGTTTTCTCTAATGGGCCTCAGATGACTGTTTGCTTAAATTTGGGTCTCAAAGAATCTTTTTTATTCTGCCTGTACTCTCCACCCCTCTTCTTCTATTGCTCAGGTTGAAGCAGAATTTGCCCGTCTTACATCTGTTGACCTGAAAGGGTTCCTTTTGCTGTGCTTGACCATTATGGAGAGGTTCGTGGAGCTGTACAAAATCAAGAGCGGCATAGGAGGGCTAACTAGGCTCAAAAATGCTTCAATGATGATGTAAGTGTTCAACTGCGAAATGTTCTCCTTTGTTTAAGTTTTAGGTTATCCAGTTCAACTGATGAACTCATTGAAAGAAAGCTGATAAGTAAAGTCTGTCATCATATTTCACAACCGGACATTTAGTGTGGTAACTTTTACAGAATCTGTGTATATTGGTGGTAGGTTGGATATCATATTCTACTTGAATGTCCTGATAAGCCTGATTCAAAATCTCCAATGATAATCATATATTGATGGAAATATGTATCAAAAAGCTGTGAATTTGGAGCTGTCTACATGCTTCATAAACACTGTTTAAAAAGTGTTTTGTTTTCTTTTGACTTCTTTGACCAGAGCCCTACACAAAGGAAGAGGACAGAGGACCTCATTTTCTAAAGGAAGATCCCTCACACACTTTCAAGACTGTGAAGGTTAGCATTCTTTCTTTTAGTAAATTTAATAAGTGGATTTTAAATTAAACATGTGGCATCTATGAAACAATAGATGCCACATGATAACATGTGTACTTTTTCCTCACCAAATGTATTATTACAAGATCTTTGACACTGGATTTGGTCTGGGTTTCAGAGAAACTAACTGGCAAGCTAGCATTGATATTATTAGTGTCTTGTGTTTATTCATGTCTTCACCAGGGTCTTTGACATTTCGCTGCTGTACTGTTCACTTCAGCTTTACGTTTGATTTCTCACATTGTATATTGTAATGGCAGAGATATTAGGATATTTAAGGGCCTGCAGTGGCTGCTACAGCTGTGGGGGGCAATACTTTGGTGAAATGTCCTGGACCCTGGAAAAGAGACTGTGCAGACTGGGTAAGCAATTAAAGGTTACTGGCCGAGAGTCATTGGGCAGCTGGGTAAAGGTGGATGTTGATATTCAGTGCCAATTATGCAACCTGTTCAGCCATGTCTATATGCTCTTTTTCATGCTGTTAATATAGGGGAAAAATAAACTTTAATCAATAAACTGATTAAAGAAGCATTGTCTATGGAGCCACAATCTGATCCTGTAGTGTAGCTGCAGTTTGCACATTTCATGTATTCTCAGCCAGATTTGGTTTAGAGCACAGCCAATATTTAGCATAAGTAGATTTAAATTCACACACTGGTGATGGCAAGCTACATTGTAGCCACAGCCGCCCTGGGCGCACTGACAGAGGCGAGGCTGCTGGACACTGGCACCACTGGGCCCTCTGACCACCACCAGTAGGCAACAGGTGAAGTGTCTTGCCCAAGGACACAACGACTGAAACTGTCGGAGCCGGGCTCGAACCGCAACCTTCCGATTATAAGACGAACTGTCAACTCTTGAGTCACGATTCAGTCATCCACCCATGTGTGTGAATGACTGAATGTGTAAAGCGCTTTGGAGTCCTTAGGGGACTAGTAAAGCGCTATACAAATACAGGCCATTTACCATTTAAATTGAAAATTTTGTTTGAATTCTGCAATTGAAGACATGCTCAGTTATTTATGAACATGGTCTTTGTTTAAAGCAAGAAATGGATTTGTAACATGGGGGTGCATATCTCATTCTGAAAAAACTTTAACAACTAATAAGTGTTACCCAAAGCCAATCACCATCATCCAAAGCATCAGTATGGCTCTTCTTTGGAAAGACATGAATTCTTAAACACAAGGGATATTGTGTAATTGTAATTGTGTAATTTTTTTTTTTTTTTTTTGGTCTTTGAACCCTTTTATAGCCGACAGGTGTTGAAGACGATGAAAGTTGGCATTGCGATGGTGAAAGAAGAAGACATCATCTTTCACTTTCCTTGAGGCGGCAGTAATCCTGTCTAATCTGAGGGATGTCTCAAGTGCCATTTCCATGCTGATGGGCCTTCTTTTTGCCCTCAACATAGACTATCCAAAGGAACTTAAGGACATCTTTGAAGTCATTCAGAACATCCTAATGAACATTGGTGGAAGGCAGTGCATCTCACTAGTGCATGGTCTAAGAAACAGACTCTTGCAGAAAGCCATGCAGAACTGTAATTGTATGCTCACAGCATACAATTGCTTTAGTGTTAAGGACAGTTTTTATTTTACTGTTTGTTTTTTTATTCTTGCAAGTTCTCATTCTCACTTTTGTATGTCACTAAATGACTACACTTTACATTCCAGATTAGACAATTACTCATTTGTTCATGGTTTAAGAAACTTATGTGAACAACAGTATAATGCTGGACTTTGCAGATGCTTATCTCATGCAAGTCAGTAGTTTTTCCTTTGTTTTGCAATTGAGCAGACTCAAACTGATGTTTCTGAAATATCCATCTTATCAAATGTTTCAGAAGCATGCACTCATTTTCAGAGATATTGGTTCTGTGGAATTTGTTGCAATTGTAAACGAAGACAAATACAAGAGTTTGATGTCTTAGTTGTTATAAACTGATCTTTACTGTCACTTATCAAAGGTTTTGTACTATTTTAATATTTCAAGTTTTATGCTAACAGGTGTGACTGAGCACAATGAAGTTTAAAAATTTTGCAAATGTAAAGAATAACTTTTCTAAAATAGCAAGTGTCCCGTTGATACATTACATTAATGCAGACTTTATGTTGTTACTTCACAAGAATCACTACTGCTCCTAGAATATTGGTCAGAATTTAATCTTCACCCAAACTGGGCTCAAGACCAAGTTCAAATTTATTGTTTCACAGGAGCAGCCTTTGAGTTTTGATGGATTGTGAGCCTGATGAGCTACGTCACTGATTTTTCTGTTTCTCAGATGACTCAGATGGCACAATAAATGGTGAATGTTGGGTGCTCATTAGTAATTGTCTTGTCATGTTCTTAAAACAAACTTTCTGTATGAAATGATCAGATAGACTTTAATGGAATCTGAGGGTTTTATTTTTTTTTTCTGTAAACAACAGAAAATTAATTTAAAGGAATGTAGGTATTTAAACCTGAGATCTAAGATAAACCTAACAGGTAGTTTTGCTGAAATGGATGTTAGAAAGCTAAAAAAAAAACCAAAACTTAAGATGTTTAATACACATTTTTCTTTACATCCAGTCAATCAACTCTGATAATTAAAATGAAACTGATTTACAAGTTCACTCAGCTACCTTAAGGAGCTCAGTTAATTAATAAACTTAAATCAACTTAGCTAACAGATTATGTTAGTTAAGCTAAAATAGATTCCTAAGTTAAAAGAACTACTAAAGTATTTGAATTAACTAAAAAACCCAAGTCAACTGAACTAGGACAAGAGTTTAAACAATAGATTATTTTAATTTAGCTGAAAGGGTTTTCCCAAGTAGAAATGACAATTAAAGGAGTTGAACTGACTAACAAATCTCAGTCAACTAAACTAAGACGAAAGTTTAGACAACATGTGATTTTTCATTAAGATAACAATTGGTTGTGTTATAAGAACAAACTCTATTTCTTGACTTAACTTAAAATTTTAAGGCAGCCCTTTACCTCATATTTTTAAGTTGAAACAACAAGTTATATTTTACAGTGTAGGTCACTTCGAATACTTGGCCATGTCTTTTGGTCTCACTAACGCTCCTGCAGTTTTCCAATCATTAGTTAACGATGTGTTGAAGGATTTCCTCAGTGTTTTTGTGTTTGTCTATCTAGATGACATCCTGATATTCTCTAAGTCCCTGGAGAAACATCGAGTCCACGTCTGCTGCATACTGCAGTGCCTCCTGGAGAACCTGTTATATGTCAATGCAGAGAAATGTGAGTTTCATTCCCCTTCAGTCACTTTCCTTGGTTACACGCCAGCAGGAGGGCAGGTGAAGGCCAACGAATCCTCAGCTTTGGTACCTTCTACCATTGCTTCATCCTGAATAACCGCAGGTAGCAGCACCACTTACTCACCTCAGCTCCACCAAAATACCTTCACCCCAACACACAGAAACCATTTATTCATTCAGGAGTGGAGGCAACATTCAGGGCCCCAAACCAAGTCTTGTGCCTTTTTCTCGCATCGCCTCACTTCTGCGGAGCAAAATTATTATCCCAAGTCAAGCTGGTGCACTCCAGTCCGTTGTTACATATTCTCTGCCAGTTAGTCAGCTACCTCACGTTGGTAACAGGCCTCAGTGTTTAATGTTTCATATCAAAGCTTTGTACCTACCTCGATTTCTGCATTCATTTAGTAAACTCGTCAAACCATAATTTAACTCCATGGCAAGACTCACTGATTCCACTCTGCAGTTTGCTTCTCTGAACTAATCATTGCACCGCTCTCACCTACGTGTCCTCCTGCCACTGTCTCCTCTGTACCACAGGAAAAAGCAAGGTCAGAACCTCTTACTTTCACTCACTATTCATGACGCTCTCTGGCAATGCCCCCACCGGGATTACGCTCTCCACCTGCAAAGTAAGCCACAAACTCGGTAATCTTCACCTCACCAGTCCCAGCCTCCCTGGCTCAGTTCATAACCTCCCTCTCACTTTGTTTACAGTATCGTCAGAGAGTATTCCCTTCGTGTCATTGCTTACCTTTGTGTTTGACAATAAAGCTTGTGAAAGACCTTATCACTTTTCCGTTTGAATCTGCATTTGAGTCCACTCCCACGTACTGGCCTCCTGGCCCCCGTGACACAAATAGATCATTGTTAGTAAGGTAAGACGAGATCTGAACAGCCAGAGATTAGGAAAGAATAATTAATGTCAGTAAAGTGAGGATTTAGCCACCTGAGTAGGAAGTGGGTCGAGGCGACAGGTAGAAGGTTTAGAGTTCCTAATAAATCCAGATATTTCCTCAAAAGTCAGGAGAGTGAAACTAGAGACGAAAGAGGAAGGGGGGTCATACAGTGTGCTATATGTGGAATTATCTAGAGCCAATTGCTGATATATATATTACTAATCTTGGTATTGAAAAAGGCCATAGAAATATTGCACTGGTAAGTGCAGTAAAACTGAGATGGAAAATTGTCAGGTGGCCAAAGAAGAAGAGAAAAGACTCCTAATATTCCCTTCACTGGACTTGATTAATGTTCCTTAATTCTCCCACTGAAAACGTCCAGATCAACAGAATCAACTTTTGGGGATTTATTTCTAAAGGTGCTATTGACATTGATGCATGACATGAAATTCTCACCAGATGTTGGTAACACCACCTCCAATCCACACATGCAAAGAAATGCAACCATACATGCCTATAAATTATTTATATTATTGAGAAATTATACCATTAATATTTATTTAATACTTCATATAAAGTCATTTCTTGGTGATGACTCCCTCAAGGTGCCTCCTGTAAAGAGAAACTAGTTGCACTGGATTTAGGTCAGGCGATTGGCTGGGCCATTCAAACAGTTTTATTTTCTTCCTCTCAAACCAACTCAGAGTTTTCTTGGTTGTATGGTTTGGGATCATCGCCTTGCTTAAACGTCCATCCTCATTTCATCCTCATCATACTGGCAGATAACAGCTAATTTGATTCAAGAATTTCTCAGTACATTTTTACGTGTCTCAGTACATGTACAGTACAGTCTACAGTCTACAGTATATGTAGACATGCTGTTGAACAGAAGTTAAATCCGGTTCTAACTGCAAAAAATAAAATTATGCAGTCTATGTTGTGACATATTTGTATCGTCATGTGAATCTTTGGAAAACATTTATTTAAATGTGAAATACAGTATACCTGGCTTGCCAGTGTGCTCGCTGATCTCTTCAAACCTGCTCTAAATGTGTTGAATCAAAGTGTATAGAGCAAAGCATGCTGGGTAAAGAGCCCCAAGCAAATACCAGCTATGACAAATGTAGCTTTGATGGATACAAATTGAATTATTTAAACTCTGAGGCTTTGGGATGGATGGGGAAACATCATTGGTTTGCTTTCTCATGTCCATCCTTCATGCTATGGAACAATGACAATAGCAGAGGCAAAACAGAGGTCATCATATATCATCTACTGCATCACACACTTAATCAATACTTTTGTTTGCTTGCTGGTGTATGTGTGTGAGTATGGGAGAAAGCAGTGGGGATACACGTGGGAAAGGGAGTTCTATTTCAGTCCTGACGTGACCAATTTACCACACTAAATTTGTTCAAGTCAGTGTGAGCAATGGCAATCTAAGAGACAACAGCAAAAGTCAAAAGAGCTTATTCACAAGTAGATACTGCCATACACAGTGAAACACACATACACTTTACTGAGGTGTAGCTTTAAAAATACATTATACCATTAAATACACAGAATATGTCAGAATGTTAGTCAATGTGTTTGTTGGACTTTCAGATACTAGATAATCCAGCCGTTGTGTAGCTACTCATTTGGCAAATGAGGCTGTCAGTCTGCCTCCCATCACCCCCAACCAGCTGCAGCAGCTGTCTCCCTCTCCCTGAGCCTGGTTCTGCTGAGGGTTTCTTCCTGTTGATGGGGACTTTTTCCTTCCTAATATTGACAAGTGCTAGCTCAAAGGAGGTCATTTGTATTATTGTAAGGTCTTTACCTTATGATATAAACCATCTTGAGGAGGCTGATATTGTGATTTGGTACTATATAAATAGAATTGAATGGAATTGTCCAATAGGTCACGAACGTGTTTAGCTTGCAAATTAGTTACAGTTGTTTTTTGTCTGTTTTTGTGAGATACTCGGTCAGTAAAGTCACTATAGTTTGTTGTTTTTTAGAGTCTATCCAGAGAGGCAGTGTATATCCTGGATGCCAAATCCATGTCTTTGGACTGTGGGAGGAAGCTGGAGCAATGGGCGAGAACCAACGCAAACATGGGGAGAACATTCAAACTGCACACAGAAAGGCCATGGCCAGATGGGGGATTCATATCCAGGACCTTCTTGCCAAAAGGCAATAGTGCTAACCTTTGTGCTACCATGCTACCCTGCGCTAAATTTTACTTCACAGTAAATGAGAAAAAATCATGAAGTTCTTTGTTATTTTTTGACATATTTATGTTCACATTAGTAAAGAATGAGCAAATCATTCTAGTTTGTTTTGAGATGATACAATTTAAAGTTTTCTACATCTGTTTTCTATGTTTTCATCATCAATATCATTCTTTGTGGGAGGAAAACTTTAACAGGAAACTTTAACAGGAAGAAACCTCCAGCAGAACCAGGCTCAGGGAAAGACGGCGATCTGCTGTAACCGTATGGAGGTTCTCCAGAAGATTATAGATATCCATATTAAACATACGACCATTTCCAAGCAGCTTCATGTTTCTGTGACCACGAATGCCAATATTATTAAAAACTATAAGGTTCATGGGACTGTTGCCAACCTCCCAGGATGTGGTTACCAACCCCAGGTTAATCAAATGATACTGCAAATGTTAAAAAAAACAACCAAGGAAACCATCGGAAAGAATTCAGTGCTAAACTCCAGTATCAAGGTACGTCACTTTTTGATCATATGACCATCCATCGCATTTTGAACAGTAATGGGCTTCATGAAGAAGACCCAGGAGAGCTCAGCTATTAACAGAAAAGTACAAAAAAGTCCAACTGGAATGAACCCAATGCATGTTGGCATGTTCCAAAGTTTCTGGGAGAATGTCCAGAGTTTTCCAGCCACTTACATCAGCTGTAGGTTTGCAAAAGGAAAAATTAAGCTTTAAAAGAAAAAAACACCATACCTACTCTGAAACATGGAGGGGCTAGGGACTGCTTTGCTGCATCTGGCACGGGAACCTTGAATCTGTTAACAGTACAATGAAGTCTCAAGACTATTAAGGCATCTTGGAGCAAAACATACTCCTCAGTGTCAGAAAGCTCGGCCTCAACAAGGTAATTACCTAAAGCACGCAGCCAAACACAGTCAACAATGGCTGAGAAACATGGCCGTCCGCGAGTCCAGATCTTAATCCTGTTGAAAATCTATGGAAATATCTGAAAATTGGAATGTGGAAATGTGGAAATTCCACTTGTTAGTACTGACTGCTGCAAAACATCGTACGACAAAATATTAAAGGGCATCACATTTTTTACATATATTATATAAAATATTCAACCAAATCAGTAATCAGGAGCAAAGTCAGAGTTTATTGTGAAATAAAAAATGACGCATGTTAATTAAAATGATTTAAGAGATGATTTTTTGTTTGTTTGCTTTTATTGTATAAGGGTACCAACAAATTTATACGTGTGTATCTGTAAAATACTATTTAGATCTGTATGTTTGTATTTATATTTTGTTTCTTTTTAATAAATTAGGTGGTCAGTTTGCTTACATAAGTAGTATGTCACAGAGATTGCTTCACTATACCTGTTTATTAATCTGTTCCCCAGGACACAAAATAAATCCTGCTGGATAAAAATTAAAATGTAAACCTCGTCTCTGAAGCCAGAACCTCCTCTCTGCAGTGCACATCACTGAGCCTTTGGTGTACAAGTAGCATACTGTTCTCCAGGGTGAAATATAAAAGTGGCCATTAGTATTCTGTTAGCTGCCCAGTCAGCAATATTATTTGTTCTGTTTTGTTTTTTTTCTTTCCTTCTTGCTTTGTTGGATGTCTCTGTGGTGTCCGCCTCAATAGGTGGAAATCAATCTATTATTTAGAAAAAACCCATATCCCAGTATCATTTGCTCGATGGCTTAGGCACTATAGAGTCCAAAAGCTTTAGTATGGATTGTGCCTCTGAGAAGTCAGTGCTGTCTTTGTGAGATCAAAGCAACTGAGAATAAAATGATCTGTGTGGTGTTTAAGACAGCTCTGAGGGCCTGCAGACGTGAGTGGACTGCCTGGACTAGGTCAGAACCCTCAGAAGAGGTGATGGATTCCATCAGGCCCAAGGTGAGATGGATAAAATGTCAAGAACAGAACCCTGCTGAAGTGTACATCCAAGAAAAAGTGTTGCACTTATGTGGCATTGTAAGGTAATGTCTGTGTTACAGTCTACAGTTTTTGCATGCTCTGGCACAATTTTTAATTTTGCACTTTTTTTTTATGTTCAGCATCGATGTACAGCTCATACATTCAGTAAACGTGTAAGCAAAACATCGAAAGATGAAGAGAATTGGACAGCACTTACAGATTTCATAATTTTATGGGGACACTGTGATGGTTTGGAGAAAGTGATTACTAAAGTTAACTTAGAGAGATCAATCGGTGAGAAAAATGTTTAAATAAATATGAATAGTATTAGAAGTATTGGTACGTAATGATACATCTGAGTATTTTGTTTCTCTGTAAGTTTTTAATACTTATGAATGAATTCATATGTTAATGAATGAATTAATGAATTCATTACTAGTTAAGGTTAATGAAAACTTGGCTCAACAGAGCTCTGACTCAGAGAAACTTGGATTTGTTCTTTTTTTCTTCAAACAGTGATGAATAGTAAGATGGCCTAGCTTCAGTGGCGCTCAGTGAAGCTAGGCCATAGCTTACAAAGGATATGCTAATCATCACTGAGCATATCCATTTGACAACCACTTGTAGTGGCTGAGCCAGCCTGAAAAGCATGGAAAGCTTGGCTAGCACACTATGGTCAGCAGTCCGTCCCCCGGATGTGGTAAATGGACTGGTTCTTACATAGCGCTTTTCTACTCTATCTGAACACTCAAAGCGCTTTACACAACTAATTCATTCACCCAATCACACACAAGCACTTATTCTAAACTGTTTAGTGCTTACTGTCTAACATTCATACACATTCACACTCCGATGGATGCATCGGAGAGCAACATGGGGTTAGTATCTTGGCCAAGGATATTTGGCATGCAGACTGGTGGAGCCTGGGATCGAATCACCAACCTTCTGGTTAGTAGCTGACCTGCTCTACCACCTGAGCTACAGCCACCACTATATCCTAGCAGAGCAATGTTGCTGTCGATGTTGTAGCTCTGTCTGGATCCACAGTGGACAATACTTTGGACATGAACACCAAGCGCATCAGTGAAGCTGGTGTAGGAAAGCCAGATTGAATAATTCTAAGGGAGTGTACCGCATAGTAGATAAGACAGACACAAGTATGGAAAACTGAATAAATAGAGCAGGTAGAGCCAGGGCAAACAGGACCTGAATCCACATGATGTTGTTGTGTCAGAAAACAACCTGCAGCTGATGCTGACAGATGACAGCAAGTATGGCCCAGAACACACCAGTCAATCAGGTAGGGCAAAAGAACACAACAGGCAGCCAAAGCAAGCTTGTCTGACTATATTATGCTATATCTCCAAAAGTTGAATCTGTTCATCTGGACGTAGCGTTTTGTGGGAGAAACGTTTCGTCACTCATCCAACTGACTTCTTCAGTCTCAGCTGACTGCAGGTTTCCCCAAACCTTATAAACAGTACATTTGCATAATGACTTTACATCTGTCACCATCTTACAACGCTGTGATTGCAGCCATTCCCCAACTCTCTGTGAATGGTACTCATGGCCATTGATCAGTGTTCTTTGATCAGTGTTCTTTGATCAGTGTTCTTTGATCAGTGGGTTTTGGTCAGTGATTGTTGATCAATGGTCATGGGAATTTGCATAATTATGATTAAGGAACTGACCTCACAGCCCATTGTTCCTTCAGTGGGCTGGTTTCAGTCATTATGCAAATGTACTGTTTATAAGGTTTGGGGAAACCTGCAGTCAGCTGAGACTGAAGAAGTCACTTGGATGAGTGACAAAACGTTTCTCCCACAAAACGCTACGTCCAGATGAACAGATTCAACTTTTGGAGATTTACTTTCCTGGATGATTGAGAATGCATCAAGACGTTTTAACCCACTTTGGCAAGGACTGCCTAAAGCTTGTACGTCAGTATGAGCAAACAGCATGTAAGATGGCGGACTACAGGAACCACCTGAGATTCAGCCTCAGATGCCGACAAAACAGGATTACTCCTAAAAGTCTGCAAATGAGCTCTTCAGTTAAAGGCTTCCGGGCAACAAAAATCCTCCAGAAGGCACAGCATCAGTTGCTTAATGAACGGGTGAGGAAGACAAATTTTACCATCGACATGCTAAAATCTCAAGAGGAGCAGATCCGACGGAGACTGACTATGCTTTTAGATGAGAATACTCTTACAAAGGTCTTTGACTTCACTGAGAAGGCTCGTCTAGCACAGCACAAGAAGTCTAAGACCAGGCAACAAAGGAAGTTTGACTTACTTTTTGTACGTCGGAAACCACCACAAAATACGGAGAGTGTCCTCAGTGGCCAGAAGAGACAAGGATGCGACATGGAGGATGTGGACAAGTGGGTGAAGAATTTGTCTGACAGACAGCTTACCCAAACAGTGAAAAACATCCTTGCTAAAGGGTTGAATTTTGCCGTCACACCGAGACAAATCCCTCTAGTGGAGCTGATCACAGCCACAGAAACAGCAATTCGTAACAACAATATTGCAGAAGTGGAAGCAGAGCAACTACGGACAAAAGTTTCAGCCTGTCTCAGCAACGCAAAGCCCCCAGCATCCAACATCACCATGGAGGAGAGGAAGGCACTCACTTAGTGATGACAACAACATTATCATCCTTCCGGCAGACAAGGGTAGGCGCACAGTATTGCTTAACCAGAAAGACTATCATGAGAAGATTTTGTCACTACTCAGTGATGAAAATACTTATGAGCCCCTGAAAGGAAACCCAGGAAGCGGCTACAGGAAGAGGGTCATAGACTGTCTGAAGCAGTTAGAACAAGACAAGGCTATCGACCGGACCTCATACCACAGGCTGTACCCAGGGGAGTCTACACCAAGTCTGTATGGTTTACCGAAAATACATAAGCAGGGTGCACCTTTAAGACCAATTGTCTGCATGATCAACTCGGTCACCTATAACATCTCCAAGTTTCTGGCTTCGATCCTCAACCCGCTGGTGGGCAGCTCTGAACACCACATCCAGAACACCCTGGATTTTGTTGAGAAGGTGAGAGATGTCATTATGGAGGCAGATGAAACCATGGTCTCGCATTTATCGTTACATCTCTCTTCACTTGCATCCCAGTCACGGAAGCGTTGGAGGTAGTCCGTAAGAGATTACAGGATGACACCAACCTCAGCAACAGGACCACTCTCAGCATCGACCAAGTGTGTTTGCTTTTGAACTGTGTCTTCATTCCACCTACTTCACATACAAGGGTCAGTTCTACAGGCAGAAACATGGGTGTGCCATGGGCTCCCCAGTTTCACCCATCGTGGCCAATTTGTACATGGAAAAAGTGGAAAAGAGGGCTTTGCTATCCTACCCTGGAACACCACCAAGCCATTGGTTCAGATATGTGGATGACACCTGGGTGAAAATCAAATCTCAGGACGTACTACATTTCACGGATCACATTAACTCGGTGAACCGACACATCAAATTCAGCAGGGAGGATATGAAAAGTGGCAGGTTACCCTTCTTAGACTGTGAGATTTCCATCAGTAATGGGGGACATCTAAAAGCTGACGTGTACCGTAAACCTACACATACGGATCAGTATCTAAGGTTTGACTCTCATCATCCACTGGAGCACAAACTGGGTGTCATCAGGACGCTACAACACAGAGCGAACACCATCCCCACTGACACAGCGGCCAGGGAGGCAGAAGAACAGCACATCAAGAAGGCCCTGAGTAAATGTGGTTATCCCAGCTGGACTTTTGTCAAAGCTGGGAAGGCACCTAAAGAAAGCTCCAGCCGATCCAGGAGAGAAGGACAACCGCTGCCCAGGCGAAAACCTGTAGTGATCCCATATGTGTCAGGAGTATCGGAGCAGCTGAGACGCATTTTTTCTAAACACCGGGTCTCTGTGGCTTTTAAACCCCAAAGTACGCTGCGCCAAAAACTGGTCCACCCCAAGGATCGGGTCCCCCGACACAAACAGAGTAACATAGTGTACGCTGTTAAGTGCAGGAGGATTGCCAGGATTTATACATCGGGGAAACCAAACAACCTCTAGCGAAGCGGATGGCACAACACAGAAGAGCATCCTCATCAGGCCAGGACTCTGCAGTCTATTTACACCTACAGGCCAGTGGACACTCTTTCAATGATGAGGATGTACACATCCTGGACAGGGAGGAACGCTGGTTTGAGCGCAGAGTCAAGGAGGCCGTGTACGTGAAATCTCTGAATCGAGGAGGGGGCCTAAGGGTACATCTGTCACCATCTTACAATGCTGTGATTGCAGCCATTCCCCAACTCTCTGTGAATGGTACTCATGGCCATTGATCAGTGTTCTTTGATCAGTGGGTTTTGGTCAGTGATTGTTGATCAATGGTCATGGGAATTTGCATAATTATGATTAAGGAACTGACCTCACAGCCCATTGTTCCTTCAGTGGGCTGGTTTCAGTCATTATGCAGATGTACTGTTTATAAGGTTTGGGGAAACCTGCAGTCAGCTGAGACTGAAGAAGTCACTTGGATGAGTGACGAAACGTTTCGCCCACAAAACGCTACGTCCAGATGAACAGATTCAACTTTTGGAGATTTACTTTCCTGGATGATTGAGAATGTATCAAGACATATTATGCTATACTACACCTTTATCCACTAAACTGAGAAAAGATCAAGTCTTCCTAAGATCAGTCAATATCAAGAGAGCAGCAGCAGTAGCCAAATGTGCCAGCTTCAAATCCGCAGTCGTGTTGAGGGAGAAGAGGCAAGCATACGAAGGAAGTGAAGAGGTATTCCTACTAGGATGTTAATTCCTTCACTTCCATTGCATCGCTTCACTCATCATGTTGAAAGACAGCACACACTCTGAGCCATATGAGCACTTTTGTTAATGAAGTGACACTGAAAGAAGACCAAGTTCTCCAAGGAATATTTAGTTACCAAGTCTCAAATTACTGTTGAACTCTTGCCATGTGGAACTATTCTTTGCAAATGTACTTAAAACCAAGACTTGACACTCTGTTTAATGCACACTCTTTTTTTTGTTTTGTTATTTAATCGACTCACAGAGCCTTAAAAATATGGCTGGGGCTTCTTAAATGAGGCTTGCTGGTTTGAATTCAACATCCACAACAGATAATAGTAACAAGTAAAAATTTAGTTGTGAACACTTTAAAGATGAAAATGTGTTTAAACCAATAGATCGCTTCAATGACTTAGTAAATATGTGTTCAAATGTGTAATTTGGGCAGAAATAGAAAAAAGAAAAATGTATTATTTGACTTTATACACAAATTACAACACTGCAGGAGAGGCTGGATCCTTAGATGTGAGGTCAGTTAGTGATGAAGTCAGTGATATAAAATATGCTGTGAAAGAGCATCCACCAGTCCCATGTAACTCTAATGTATTCATATCTATTATTTTTCAGGTTGTCAAAAACCATTTTAAATGGACTAATTTGTTATATTCTTATATTTAGTGTTCAAAAATTATTTAGCATGCATTATTTTCCAGCTAGCATTTATTAATGTTTTATACATGTTTATTACATCTTTAGTGTTTACTTTTAAATATTTATTAATTATTGTTTTTGAGGCAGGCAGTTTAGCATTTTGCATAATTGTTTCCAGTTCATCATCAGAATTATTTAACACTGTTTTTTAATCACTCATTAACTTGGTATTAAAAAGAAATCAGGGCAGTTTTGCATTTTGCTGCCCTGATTCTTTTTCAGGTAATCATCACACTTCTTGAAGTATGCTTTAACAGGTTATTAATTTTGCATTAAATATAAACGGGCAGTTTAGCATTTTGCACCCTTGATTCTGGCTTCTTTCACAGGAACTACCACAGATATTTCTACGTAATCATCATGCATCTTGAAGTTTGCTTTAATTGGTTATTAACATGGTACTAAATAGAAACATCCGAATTAATCTCCCTATTAGTGATCACACATTCCTCTACTAATATGCATAATAATTATTAAACTTAAGACATCAGATAAGATGCTAATGTCAGAGCTGAAACTAGCAACCTCTGAGTTAAAGGACAAGTTAAAAATTCCCATTTATTTGATTAGCAACATGACTGGATATTCACTCGGTATTAAGAAGCTCCCTTTGAGAGAAAATACAGAATGGGAAAAACGATGTTAGTGCACAGGGGGTCATCTGATTGTTGGGGTTTCATTCTGATAATGTAGGGTCTTTAGACTACAATGAAAAGCACTTTGTTGTGAATTGGTGCTATATAAATAAAGATTAATTGAATGATAAAATGACAAACATCCTAAATATTTTGGTAATCATCTAAGTTTGTAAAGTCTTATGGAGGAGATTATGTTTTCGAACTATTTCTTGGCAAACCGTCACAGAGATGTACAGCTTCATGGATCCTTGTTTTCAAGGTGAGGTTGCCAAATTTGACGGGAATGTGGTGCAAGGAGGGTATGCATTACTCAAATAGGCACTCATTCAGGATTCCACCCCCTGGTTTTGACCATGCTAACAAAACCAGACTGCTTCCACTGGTCGTGTTGCTTGGTTTGTTCACAAAGTTCAAATTTTGTGAGGGTACGTCGCAGGTACAACAAACTCTGACGTCTTCTTTTTACAGTACGTGAAGCAGTGTCAGATGAACTGGAATTGCTACTGAGGGAGAGCATTATTGAATGCACAGATGTCTCTCCCTGGACTTCTCCTATTTTAGTCACAACAAGAAAAGACAGCAGTCCAAGACTGTGTTGATTTAAGTGAACCTAATAAAGCTTTTGTTGCCCACAGCCACCCCTTGACCCACAGGGATGAGCTTTTGAGTGAGCTCAGGGCTGCTTCTGTGTTTTCCACTATAGATCTGTCCCCTGCGTACCACAACTTGTACTGCATGAGGACAGTCATGACCTCACTGCTTTTATTACAAACAAACGACTTTTCCACTACTGCCGTGTTCCTAACAGTTTGGCCTCTGCTTCATCGGCATTCCAAAAAATTATTGAAACTGTGCTTAAAGTTCTACCCAGTGTGCATAATTATTTAGATGATGTAACTATTGCAGGATCTTCTCTGCAGGACACGATGAATGCCTGCGTGCTGTTCTCCAGCATCTTACAAACGCAGGTCTGACACTCAACATGTAAAAATGTTCATTTAGACAGTCCAGCCTCAGATTTCTAGATCTCCAAGGATGACACTCTTCCTGACACAGATCATAGCGCAGCCATCCGTGATGCCCCACCACCGGTGCTGGGGAGTAACGGAATACATGTACCAGTGTTACGTATCTAAAATACAAAATATGAGTAACTGTATTCCGTTACAGTTACCATTTAAATAGGTAATAATCAGAATACAGTTACTTTGTTGAAATAAATGGAATACACGGCAGTCATTTCCTGTTTCATGTGTTAGGCTATCCTTTCTTAATCGCTTCTCCAATTTTGGTGATTGAATCCAATTAGGCGCAGGTTTAGCTCAGTTGTATGAGCATGTAATTACATGGCTAATTGGCTGAGTGTGACCGGCAGCCCTTTTTTTTAAGAAATGTTTAAAAAAATTTAAAAAAATTTACTCATTTTCTATCTGGGATTAATACAGTTTATCTGATTCTGATTCTGATTACCGGAAACCCAAACAAAACACACAATAACAGGCTCTAAATTATATGTCATGTTAATGTTGGTGGCGTCAGTTACACAATGGACTCAGAGCCAGCACAACGGAGCCAGCAGTGCACGGGCAGGAATGCATTTGTTACTTGGAAATTCTGACACCACTTCATAAAAAGAATGGGACGGCAAAACTTCAGCACCTTCAGTGTACTATTGCTGTGTGAATTTTATTACTATAAATGAAGGCTACTCGCCACCGAGCTAACATTGTTAGCTGGGGTTAGTTCATAAATTGCAGACTGTTAGGCCGTTTCTAAATACTCAAGTACACGAGTCCGTACTCGCATTCTCGCTAGCCCGGACTTTGTAAGTTCACACGGGAGTCCAGACTTCCCAAGAAGGGTTGTTCTACAATTGGAACGGCAGTGTATTTGATGGCATCACAGCTCCATCCCCTCCTAATTTAACTGTGATTAATATTTGCAATGAAAATTAGACATGACATGAAAAAAATACACATGATGTAGTAGATTTCTTTAAGAAAAAAAATATAATTTAAAAAAGTATCTTAAGCACTTTGGCAAAATTCGCTTTTACTTATCATCTGTTTCATAATGTCTAATAAGCTCACTACATGACAGAAACACAAGCTTCATCTCTCTTAATAAACATAGTACACATGTATGCCTGAATAAAAACAAACAAGTGAGATGTTAGAACGCTTTTATTTTTATTGTAGTAATTACTCAAAACTTATAATAGACAGCTGGGGTTTGGAAGAGAATTGAACAAATATTTAAAATATAATCTGATCATTTTTGGAGCAGCCTTCAGGATCTGCACGTATTAACATGCTGTTTTTAGGGTTAGGTTTTTTGTTATACAGTAAATTCAACTGTGAAAGTTATAAAATACCCATTTACTTTGTTGGTTTTGAGCACTTAAATAACCACTTAACTTGAAGTGATGACAGTTAAGGTTATGGTTATGACGTCATATACATCAGGTAACTAAGGTTAATGTTCATCGATGTGATTTAAGGCAGCGGTCCCCAACCTTTTTTGTGCCACGGACCGGTTTATGCCCGACAATATTTTCACGGACCGGCCTTTAAGGTGTCGCGGGTAAATACAACAAAATAAAACCAGTACTGGTACCGAAAAAAAGAAGATTTATTCATAACACACGTGAAAAGACCCAGGAAAACCGAGTTAACGATAAAAACGATAACAAAATAACGCTGAAAACCGATAAAAACCCTGAAAACCATACATTTCACACCTGAGCCTCGACTCTTGCGGCCCGGTACCAAACGACTCACGGACCGGTACCGGTCCGAGGCCGGGGGTTGGGGACCACTGTTTTAATGGATACATGCAGTTTTTCAAGTAAGGGGGGATGTTGTGTTCACCACTAGGTGGCCTTTTAGGATGAGGCTGAGCTCTGAGGGACCGGAGAGTAAGAGCAAATGTGTGGGAAAATGCATCCCTTATGCTGCTGTACTGGAACTAATCAAGTGGCTATTAAAGCTGTTAAGAGGAATTCTTGTCTAAATGCTGTTTCTACTTCATGCTGACTTCCAAACTTAACACTATGGATAACTAAAAGAAATAAAGAATTTCCCATCTATTTAGTTCTCCTGTAATTGGACTGTTCTGCCAACTATGTGACAGGATGCTGAAACTTTGAAGCCCTGACTAAGTAACTGCAGCATGGTCCAAATCACTACGACCCAGCAGAAATACAGAGCAAAGTCGATAAGTAGGGCCGTAAGAGGACAGGGTGAGTTCAGAGCCATGTCCTTATTCTGAACAGGCATCATCTCTGCTAACTGCCCTAAAATAACCACTGGAATGTCATACATGTGAGGCATCAATCACTACGAGTGGCAGCAACATGCAAGGGTCATTCTGATTTGGTTTCAGAACAGACAACAGAAAATCACAATAAAAACAGGAACAAGTTAAAAAGACAGTAGTGCATCTGTCTATTAAGCAGTAAGCAATGAAAAAAATGAAGATGGTATTGCACGTGTGTCGAACATCAATTAAATGCTTGTTGAAACTCGTCTTTCTAGGGCATGATTTTCAGGAACAAAGTAAATGACTCTCGCCCCGCAAGAGAGTATGAAGACGATTTTTACAACACACACCCCTCCACCCCCAAAACTAGCCCTCTTATCACTGTCAAAGGGGAGACTGGGGGTGGCTACATGCCAGGGACAGTTCCCCTGCCAGACACAGTGGATGGGTACAAACGCTTGGCACAGTGTGGAAACAGATTTGCCAACAGCTACTCTGGCAACCATCGACTCTGAAGGTTCAGTGAGAGGTGAATCATCTATCACCAGAAGCAAACATAGAAATGCAATGACATACCATACAATACACACTGCCACGAGCTGCAGCTGCAAATATCATCAGCCGGAAACCGCAAACCAAAAAAATGGCAATTATAATATTAAGAACTAGCCAATGACAAGTCACCTATGTGTTTCTGTCCACAGACTGCTAAGTGGATACAAATATGTAAATATGAAACGCTTTGTTTTGTTTTAAATTAATGTCATTACATGCAACAAATCAGAAGGCCCATGTAAAATCTCCTTACTTTTACTAAATGAGTGAATCACCAACATTACCAGTATGACAGCTGCAGCAGTTAGTTCTCTTAAACACTTAGTTCACTAATACAGCAGTATTGAAGCTAATTTCTAATTTCACAAAAAAACTATTTTGTCTCAGTTTCAGAGATCCCTGTTATAAAGCCAGTTACTAATTTATGATATGTAATATAATCATATTTGACATGTCAACTTTACATAGTGAAATATTAACACTGAAATTAAAATCAGTTAGCATGATAATCATGGTTTTTGCATAAAGCACAGATTGCTGAAGTGGTTTAAACCTCCATCCGTTTCTTGGAGTCATGACACCTCCCTCAGGAGTGTTTCTGTGATCTTTCTGCTTCAAATGTTATCTGCCAGTGTGTCATCTTCACTTACACAAACTGTAAGTGCAGCGCATCTTACAGTTTACAGTTCACTAACAAACTAAAACAGACTACAGAGATGACATGCAGTCCTGTTGTTATAGCATGGAATAAGCAGGACACTATGTCAGTATCAGATTATCGGGGTTAAAGAAATAACTAATTTGTTATTAATGATTAATAATTAAAACAAAGTAAACTAAAAGATGCATACATGCAGAGCTAAAATTAGACAAATGTTTTATTGTTTCAGCCCCTCAAGAGAATAACTTTCAAAGATAACGTTCAAAGATTGGAAAACCAGCTAAGACAATGAAAAATCAAATATGATAGAAATTGATGTCAAAGGATGATTTGAACCTCATTCAAGAAATGCAACAGTTCCTTAGCCCACAGTCCACCTCCACTCAAGTATCATTAAAGTACCAGTTCATACCAGTTCAACCAGATTATTATATTATTATATTTAGTATAAACTGAGAGAAGCCAACCAGACAAGCGGCTATTTCGGTGCTCTATTTACTGCATGTATATGTGGTACTACTACTGCACGTCTGCACATACTTTATATAATTTATTCTGTATTCTGTATATGCTGTTTATTTATCCATTCCATCCATTCGCTTCCGCTTATCCTTTTCAGGGTCGCGGGGGGCGCTGGAGCCTATCCCAGCTGTCACAGGGCGAGAGGCGGGGTACACCCTGGACAGGTCGCCAGTCTGTCGCAGGGCCAACACACAGGGACAGACAACCATTCACGCTCACATTCACTCACACGTTTACACCTAGTGACAATTTGGATTATCCAATTAACTTATCCCCACAAGCTGCATGTCTTTGGACGGTGGGAGGAAGCCGGAGTACCCGGAGGGAACCCACGCAAACACGGGGAGAACATGCAAACTCCACACAGAAAGACCTGATGGTGGAATTGAACTCAGGACCTTCTTGCTGTGCGGCAACAGTGCTAACCACCGTACCACCGTGCCACCGTGCTGTTTATTTATTTATTGTGCAATGACAATAAAGAGTTAAAATACAATAAGGGCAATTTTATTCTTATATCAGTCAAAATTATTTAAACTACGTACAGAGAGAAATACAGATTACAGACTTAAAAATCAGATGCAAACTACATCTACTTTAAATCACCACATACATTTTATTACTTTTAATCAGTGTCTGAATCATTTTTGTGAGCATGTAGGAGCTTGGTGCTTTCACAAAAGAGCTGAACACTAAACATCTAAATTCACAGCTTAGCCAGGCTTTTCTGCAGATGACTGGAATTCAATCTTTCAACGCAATATTAAACTGAAAGATAACAGTCGCCTGAAGGTACAACATTAACACCTCAGACATTTAAGCATCTTCTAATATAACACTAAGGAGTTTCAAAAATAATGCTTGATTACAACCCCTAAGACACTGATAAGATCTTAAAAGGTAGTACTGTTTTTTAGTAAATCAGATTTACTAGGGGATGCATCAAACTTATAAATACTCCTCCCACCTCTCAGCAGGGAAAAGAAAACAACAGTGTGAGCCTAAGTCTGTTAACTTGACTTTACTTGTGTAGTTCATTATAGCTACAACTTTCTGTATATTAAAATCCAGCTATGTTCTGCTATTTAATAATATGTGTGGTTGCCTTAATTACCTTCAGAAAAGCCTCAAACAGGAATAAATTCCAGTAAGACGAACGGTGATGCAGAGGCAGCAGGAAGTTCAATGAAGGTGAGAAGAGAGGGAAGCAGCAGTCCTCACCAGAGGAACTACCGCACTGTAGCAATTATGTCAAATATAAATTCACATTTTTAGAAAGTTTGACAGATTTGCTGTGGAAGGAGAACCTCCGCAGCTGAGCTGCAAAACTAACATCAACTTTGCAAAAGTCTGATAAAGTTTAACTTTGCAACACTGAACATGAGCTTTTTGACTAAATGAGTGACAGCAATAACTGTAAGGAACACATTCTCAATTAGAATGTTTTGCCTTTATCATTAATTACAGAGTGTTCACACAAAACAAATAAGTACTGCATAAGAAGTAATTCAAGTGACAGGTTTTTAGGACACCTATGTTTGAGATACAGATTAGAAAGAGACAATAAGGGCGGAGCAAAAAGGTGGGAGACAAAGTGGGAACAAATTAGGTGTCATGGTTGGATGGTCGCCACCAGCCGACCTACCTATGTGTGTTTTTCCGTGTGTTGTTTTCCTGCATTTTCTCCCTCTCCATCTCCCGGGGTTTTGTTTACGGAAGTCGCCTCCAAATGCGACCCGGAAGTACCTCCGGCTGTAGTACAGCGGCGCACAGCCATTTCTAATTATCCGCCATCTTGTGAGGGCTATTTAACCACGGAGCTGGGTGACAGTCGGCGTGGGAATATTCTCCAAGCCTGGTAGTAGCACTGAGAGTCGTGTTATATGAGGACTGTGAAGAAGTGAACTAACCTTAGCTATACTTATTTCCTTAGGATAAAGGACGGAGAGGAAATCACTGGGGAAGGAAATCACGAGCACAGATTCACCTTGAAGGAGGACACGGGCGCACAATCACGCACAGCTTGGGACACGGGGAGAAACACACGAAGGACAACTCGCACATTGAACTGTTGTTTGAATCGTTTCTCACTGTAAATAAACACACTGCCTATTCTTTCCACAAGCTCTGCTTTTGGGTCCCTCATTCTACTCACCGTGACAAGAGGAAGAAAGTAGAACTAAATATAAAGTACCAGAGACAAGAGACTATCAAAATAAAACAAAAAAATAACAGAAGAAATATCAGAGCGCTTCCTAGTCCAAACAAAACAGAAAACAGTCTGGGGATTGACCCGGCAAAGGGGCAAGACAGGGAAGGTGAAGCAGTTTAGGAGGTCGGCCCAGCCACTGGGCTAGGTTCAGAGGCAGAGGCTGGTAACAGGGAGGAAGAGATGTTGGGGACCAGCCAGGAGGCCCACAACAGAACCAGAACCATCAGGAGGCTGACGGCAGCAGAGTTGACAGGATACCTCAGGGGGTTCAACTGTAGGCTGGTATCAGGGGGGTGCCATGTTCCTGGGTCTGTCACCCAATGTTTTGTGTTTCATTTATATTCTTTGAGTTATTCATGGTTCAGTTTCCTAGCCAAATCATTTGTATTTCTTATTCTTAGTTATTTTATTAGTCTTTGGGTTCTTGTTACTGTGCCTCTCCTGTGTTCTACATTTCATGTCTAGTCACTCTTGTCTTTGTGTTCATTCTGTGTTTCCTTTCTGTTTCCCCTGTCACTTTTGTTTTCATGTCTGTTTCTTCTCGGTCCCAGTGTCAATTCTCTGTTTTAGTGTGTCTCATGTTTCCTGTTTTATTTTGATAGTCCCTTGTCTTGTGTTCAGTGTATTCGGTTTTGCTTCCTCCCTGTCTCATTAAATCTGATTAGTCCCAGCTGTGTTCTCCCCCTGTTTCCCATCCCCTCATTATCCTCTGTGTATTTAGTCCTCATTCTTCCATTGTCTCTTATTGCTGTGTGTTTCTCCCATTGACTGTAGAAAACATGGACGACGCGACTCCGCCTCCTCCCATTGTGCAAAAATGAAGCCAAAATACCCCGCTTGTGGAGGCTGCCATCTTGCAAATTTGGAGCCAGAGTCTGCGCAGTAGTGACTTGAGGTGGAGCGACTGTGTAACGATCCCGCCCACACACCCGCTGGACATGACCGCAAACACGCCCCCCTACACTTTTTACGTAGCCCGGCTGCTCGAGTTTATTTGCTGGTTTACCGCGACTGACTCGTTTAATTAAGGTAAATACAACCATGTCACTGTTATAAAAAAGACACACAGCTTATCATCTTATAGTTCTAAAATCACTCTGTTGTTAATTCGTTAGCTAGATTAGCCGCTAGCATACGCACTGTGTTGGAGGCTTGTTGCTAGCTAGTTAGCGATGCTACACACCTGTTACTCTAATAGTCTGTGTTATTGAAGGATTCAGCACTTCTTATGTTTGTTTTTATCCATTTTTAGACAGCGATGAGATCATCTGCACACTCTACAGAGGCCCAGAGTTACTGTTAATATCAAAAATATAATGCTGTCCTTTGAGATTTTAACATAAGACTGTGAGTGTAATGGATCTAAAACTGTTTAAATCTCTACAGCCTGGTAACATGGAGACTTTAAAAACATCAGCAGAACGTTTCAGTAGTGTAGTCTAATTTGGTCTTTTCATTTAATAATAGAGTCCATATTATATCAACAGCTACATTCACCCTGGGGAGAAACTAGTGAGGGAGACCATCAGGACCAAGCTGGGTTTCCTGGGTCCAGAGGTTTGGAGAAACTTCTTCCCTTTCTTTCATCACAGCTGTCCTGTGCCAGATGTTCTGTTGACCCACTGAGAGAGGCTTCATTTAAGAAACACCAGGAAGACTGAAGCTCATCGCATAGATCAAGCAGGACTCATGATCTTCACCAGCAGCTCCCTCACAGGGAAATCTTCAGCACTCCTCCGTAGGCCCGCCCCAGGAGATGGATAAACCCAGCATTTCATGAACACTGTGATGGAGACCTTTGCTTTGTGTAATGTTATAAATACTCGGATACTCCCCAGAGGCTCCAGACTTTTACATAAAGATATTATATTCAGTCCTGTAGAAAGTTATATATTTAAAAATATATGATCCTCTCTGGTTACTCTGGGATGAATAACTCTGAATCACTTTATGGTAAATAACACACTATCTGCAAAAAACTGTGAAAGAATTCCAGATGACAAGTTTGTAGTTCAACATACAAGTGACGACCTTTGACCTTCATCAGGTTTTATTTAATTGTGTTAGAGAAAATCTCATATGCTCTTCATGCAGCTGAGTACATCAAGTGTTTAAAACGGAAGCTGTGCAGGTCTGAGATCAGCAGCTTTGTGAAACACCAAACTGAGGTCCTGTTAATGCTGATATATAGTGACACAGTTACATGAGTGATTAATCCTTTTGTTTTTTGTCTTTAACTTTATCAATAAAGCTGCAGCTTTCACTACAGCACGTGTGGTACTTTAACCTTTGTACTGTTTTCATCAGTTCATTTTGCAGTTAACATGTGAACATGTTGGATGATCTGTCTGCTGTCACTGGGTGGTGCTGAGGTCTGAATCTGAGGGCAGCTCCTGTAATCACAAAGACAACAGAACCATCACAAACTCAGATATAAATTTTATCCCTCAAAATTGAAATGAAGCTGATTCTTCTGTCCTCACACACTCAGGATCTGAAGTTCTTCTCTGACATTTTTTCAGTATTACAGTACACTACAGTACTTTAATCCATAGTTCCTGATTAATGAGGAGTTACTGAAGTACAAGCTTTTAAAAAAGATGTTACTGTCTTTACAGATGTGGCAAGAGCCTGAAAACATGCTGTTGTTTGCACATATTTAATAATCAGCTCTGCACAGGAGCTGCAGCTGTCATGGTCCTGGGCCACGTTGGCCCAGTATTCTTAGTTTTCATGTGTTTTGTACTTTGTTCTTTCATTATGCCGTGGTTCCTAGGTTCTGCCAAGATGTTCCTTATTTGATTACCCCCTGTGTGCCCCTCTGTGTATCTGTGAGCCCTCGGCCGTTTATCAATATGCGTACTTGTGCGTACTTGCGTTCTCGTGTACTCGTGATACGTCATCAGTCGGAGACCAAGTACTGTTCCAATTCGAAGTACACATCAAGCTGAGAACGCGAAAAAGTCCCGGATGTGTTCTCGCTCCGCCCGTTTTATCGAGCATGCATCGGTGGTGACTTGGGACAGCTAAATATCCCAGAATGCATTTCGTCCAAAACTCAACAGCGGACTCCCGGCACATCGTCCCCCCCGCTCGCGGTTTTCTCACTACTAAAGAAAAGAAACTCCAGCAGCTGTCTATAGTATTGTGTGTCCACTAGAATAGAAATAAAAGCGTTCTAACATCTCACCTGCTTGTTTTTATTAAGGTATGTACACGTATGTACATGTACACTATTTTTATTAAAAGAGGTTTCACTACTGAGGTTAAAAATGATATATAAGTCACTTAGATCACTTCTAAATGTTAATGTTTGGTTTATTTCAGTGTTTTATTTGTTCCTGAGTAAACCGGTTTGGCTGTGATTACAGTTAAGCTTCATAACATGTTACTCACAGTTAAATTAGGAGGGACGGCAGTAAAACTCCGGACCTGTGACATCATCACGCACGCAGGTGTTCCAATTGTACAAATCGCGAGTCCGTGCTCATGCGTTCTCGGCGAGTCCGTACTCTCGTGCGTTCTCGGCCAGTACGTACACTCCGAGAACACGAGTACGCATCACTGCATTTGAGAATTGATAAACGGCCCTCGCTTCCCTCCTTGTGTTTCATTCAATGTCTTCCCAGCCCGTTATGTCTGTCCTCTCTCTCTCGCCTGTCTGAACCTCTGTGCACTTCCTGTTTTACTTTGACAGTCCCACGTCAGTATGCGTCATGTTGTGTTCACTCCTGCCCTGTCTCGTTATGATTATCAGTGTCACTTGTGTTCCCCGTGTGCGCCCACTCCCCTTGTTAACCCTCTGTGTATTTAGGTCCGCGTCTCCCTCAGTCCTGTGTTGCGTTCTCCCTCATTCATGGCCGTGTGTTTCTCCGTGTACCAGTGTATTGTTTCCCAGTTTAGTTTCATGTCAGTTTGCTTCGCCATTTTCCTGTCCAGCAATAAAGCTGTGTTTTGAGTTTATTCCTGCCTCCGTGAGCTTGCGTTTGGGTCCACTTCCTGCCTGCCACACAGCCGAATCATGACAGCAGCAGGGTGCAGCCTGTTGTTTTTACAGTATAACACTTGTAATAAAAGTACAGTAACAGTAATTAGTGACTGAGTAGCCCGGGGCGTTTCTCTTGATTTCTTTAGTAAATTCATTCACCTGCACAGATTAGCTAAACGAACCCTGACAGCCGAGTGCTCATTTTAGCTAGCTAGGTCTCAGGACCTAAGGACAGTAGTTACGGATTAGCTTACAAACACGATTAACTTACCGAAAAAGTGCAGCGGGGCCTCGGGTCCTTCTGTCGGGTTGTCCAGTTTATTGAAGAGCACCTCAGGCTGTCAGGTTAAAACAGTCGGTCGTGTTTTCGTAGCGTAAACGCTGGCCCTCCTCTCAGAGCCTACGCTCTATCTGCTATTCCCGAACAGAGATACGCAAGTTTCTCCGTGACTGCAGCTGCCAGTCAAAGCTGCTATGATGACGTTTCACCCCAATTTAACATCACCGCGGTAGGAATTAGAATCAAACTTATGGGAAAGGAGACCCCTTGGACATCAATCAGCATGATGAGAACTATTGATAACAAAAGAAAGAATCTTTGGAAAAAAATTATCTAAGGAGAATAAATTTATTTTAGTCTGACCCCAGTCCCATCCGCTAACATGGAGGAGGCGGGGTTTATGACCTATACTGCAGCCAGACACCAGGGGGCGATAGAGACGTTTTGGCTTCATTTTTGGGGAGCTGTGGCGTCGTCCATGTTTTCTACAGTCAATGGTTTCTCCATGTTCCAGTCTTAGTTTCTCAGTTTTTCTATGTTTAGTTCCTTGTTTCTAGTTTTTGGTTTAGTTTTTTTCTTGAATCAAATCTTTGAGTTTTTTAACAGCAATAAAGCTGCCTTCTTTTGTTAAGAGTCTTGCATTTGGTTCCTACCCCTGCCTGCCACACAGCACTACCTGATATGGGGATGTGGCATGGCTGGGGTTTGGAAATGACAGTGTGGAAAAGAGGAAATTGCTTTATTGCTACAATATATTAGATAGCATATTAATCAGCATTAATATTATCTCGTATAGTTTTAAGCTGGCTAGGTGACCATTAATACACGGACACCATAGTAATCAGTTAACACACTGACACCATATTAATCCTTATTACAGGTGCAGCATAATCACTCTCAGTATTATTATGTCTTTATACACACATTGCAGTCCTGTGCTCATAAAGAGTTGAAGCTTTCCCAGGTAATTAAAGGTCTCAAGCTTCATTCAGCGTGACTGTCTGGGTGACACATTGGTTAAGAACCCGGGAGCTTAAGGAAGATTGCACACATGCTTACAAAACACACATATATCATATATAACCTAGAACTAGATTTAAGCATAGGCCTGAATGTACTGAGCAAACATGTTGCACTGGAGCTTTCTTGACAACAGGTGACGAGTGGAGAGGACCAGCCCCTGGAGACTGCAGAGGCCTGAGCCCATTGCCTTTTTTGGAAGAAGATGACAAAAAGAGGAACCTCTATGTTGCATTTTATGCTTAAAATACATGAATGTTCTGTACATGCAAATCATGTGCTTGTAAACGCTAGAAGGGGCGTTATAATACCCTGATGCTATAAAAGCAGTCTGAAGTATAATTTTGGTGAAGACCCTTGCTGACATGTGCAGTGACTGTCTTCCCGCGCGAAGACTTCAATAAAAAGATCGCTTTGACCCAAATCTTCTGGACTGTCTTGCCTTTGTACTCTCCACCAATTCTGAACCCTTAACAATTGGTGCATTGGCCGCGGTTGGTAGGGAGAGACGGTGTTGGCATTGTAGACGTCCAAGGGGGTCTCATAGACAGGATCCGGTGGTCGATCTGAGTGGACAAACGGGCAGCCCATCGCAAAAGGTAGGCACTACCTGTTGAATTATTCCGAAGTGTGCCGAATTGGATGTTTAAATTAATGTCTACTCATTAGATTACTGGTGAATGTTTGTGGTATGATCAGTTAAGAAGTTGACATTCTGGGTATCATATGCATATGGAGAAGTACTGAATATAAGAATAAAAGGATTAAGAGAAGTTACAAATGGTTGTGAAGAAGAAATAACTGTAAAGGAAAAGTGAATTAAGACAAGTTAATGCTTTTACAGTGATAAAGAGAATTTAGAATAATAGGTAATTGGTGAAGTTGTGACATTAAAGTCTCAATTGAATATAAAGCCGGGCTTGGACACCGATATGGTGGGTTTGTGATTTTTGGGGTGTCTTCAAAAAAAATTAAATTGTATAGAGTGGGACTCTGGGAGTCTAACAAGTGCATTCGTCGGAAGGTGACGCTTCCAATTTGTCGGTGACGATCGACATCTTCCTCGGGGAGGGATAGTTCACTTGGCAAGTGTGGAGAACTACGACACTCCAAAATAGCCACTGACTGGGTCAGTTTACCGTCCGGGGCGGTGGTTTGCACTTTTTTGGTCAGTAGAAACCGGGTTTCGGGCGTCTAACTTTTAACTTAAAACTTCGGGGAAGCCTGGGATGTGGAGTGTCCACGTAACAGGGCTTTTCGGGTTGAGTTGATTGATGCTTTTAAATTGTGTAGGGTCTTAGATATTTGGCCACGGCCCGGGGCCGAGACTGGTTACAATTGATTACAAAAAACTCAGGGAGTTTATCGGTCGGACTGTTATGGTACATTGTTTCTAAATTTGGTAGGTTGTTCGCTTTCAGGCCTTGTATATATATTTTTCTTTGTGAGACGTCGTTCGGATATAATTTGTTACTCTGTATAGGCTGTGTATGGTTCTGGCTGAGACGAAATAAGGAAGTTCAGTTTCAGAGTGTGTCTGTGTCTATGTAAATGAGGTGCCTGTGACTGATTTAGACTGATATTTCCTGTTTACTAATGAGTAACTAATAACTGACTGCAGAGCCTGGGTCAAGCAAGACGTGTGTTGGGGTTATCAGGGAAGATTTGCTTTGATTTCCACTTTGTTACATATGATGAATGATCTATGATGTGTGTTTCGCTTTACACATCCCTGAATGCTGTAATACTTGCTGAAATTCATATGACTTGCGTTTTTGATTGTCTATACTGACACTCTTTTAACATTGTGTAAAAAAGCTTCTGTATATACACATGTCGGATTCGGGATATTGTTTGCTTCAATATACACGGGCAGGGGAGTTTTATGTCGTAACCTGTCGATGTCGCGTTGTGGTTTCAGGGATTCCATATGGCTTTTCAGTAACTGCCGTAACAGGGTCATCAGAGGAAACTTTGGTTGATTTTGCATGTAGTAGTCTTGTTATCTTTCGGGCCTTGACATTATACTGTAGACAGCATAGAAATTTAAACCCCACGGACGCCGAACAGGACTTTTCGGCCTTTTGTGGAATTGCTTTCAGGGATTTTGATATTCTGTTCGAGTGGAGAGGATAATTGGCTGTCTCATTTTGCTCGCATGTTCGATAACGGCTCTTGTGTGGTTGAGTATACCAGGACAGGAGACGTTGCCAACGTCACTTGTCGCTGTCACGCTGACTTTGCTAACATCGATTATGGCTTCACAGTAACTGCGGTAGTAAGGCGTTCACCACAAGTGTTATTAGACTTCACCGCTCGTAGTCTAATTATATTTCGGGTGCTGGACTTATACTGTCATCCCGACAGAGGTCCCACTTCCACTGACGCTGAACGGGACTTTCCCGCCTTTTGTGCTTCTGCCTTTAGGGGTTTTAATATTGACTTTCAGTGGACCGGATAGATTGCATTGTATTTCGGCTTGACTTTGCTCGAGACAATTTTGTTTTGTAAATACACTCATGTGCAATGACTTGTAGATTTGATGGCTGAAAGACACCATACAGTTTTGGGGGAAGGGCGCAGGGACGTCACCGGATTTACTTTCAGTCTTGTGTTGACTCCAGTAACGGACGGTCAAACATGGTGGGTGGAAACAGAGGTGCGTGTTTGCTGTGAAGTAGGGCTCACTGAGCGTGACTACACTATAATTGTGAACTTGACTGAAACAGAATTCCCCCTGTTATTACATGAGTGTTTGCGCTTGGTAACCACACTACGTGAGATTGTGGAAGAAAATAGTGAGGAGGCCGCAGACCTGTAAACTGATAAACATTTTCTCTTATACGGTTGTGCGACATTTCCCATTTCCTGTTTTGTACTTTATTGTATTTGCCTTTGGTGTGCCACATAGCTGTTGTGTGCATACATAAATTTGATCTTGTGTTTCAACTGATACAATCTTACTGCTTAAAGCGCACACATTAACGCAGTGACATGCTGACTTTTGGGCACTGCAGAATACAAATTACTCCCCTGGGAGAGGGCCAGTTCAGAGCCAGTCGTGTGTTTCGTGGAGAACGGGCGGACGCATCAGATGACCCAATTGAAATTGAATTCGCAACCACTATCACAGAATCACAAATAGCATGGTGGTTGACCACGACCTTTGCATTATTTAGTACAATGGTAGACCTGTGCGAGGAGGTCGACACTGTACAATGGGCCTCTCCGGATGAGGGGAGTGGAGAAGACATTTAGGAATGTTCATGTTGTGTTCCAATAGCTATGCATTTGGGGTTACTTTATGCATGTTTGTTTTGTTGCTTTATACAGTTCAGTTTGACTGTTAGACAGTGGTGGATATTAGATGACATTTGCTGAAGACATGCTTGGTCCCTGGAGGGCTAGGGTGTGGTTCCTGTTTGCTCACTACAGCGTGACAGGCAGCAGTTCTGTTTCCTGACAGTCACACCAGGGTCCCTTGAGGGATGTTAAGGTTTTTACATATGGTTAAACATGTAATTACAGGCATGAAACTAAAATAAAAGTTTGTAAGTTATTGGTGGGTATTTCTAGGTTTAGGTTGTTGACGGGATCTGGGTTGTTGCTCAGGGGTTGACGGAGCAGATAATATTGTGTGGTGAGGCCTGAGTTCACTGTTCTCTGTGTCACCAAGCAGAATTAAGGAAAAAGGGAAGTGACTGTTAGAGCGGGGAGACCAGCTCTGAGGCGGAAAAGGGAAGTGCCGGAGGGTGACTGACAGGGAGGAGCCGACAGCAGCCATTTTGAAGAGGTACGTGCTGTCTTGCAGGAAATCACAAAATGGCGGACAGCTCGGCCAACGGACAGAGACGTTACAAAGCATTGAAGGATCAGGTAGAGGAGCTGAAAAAGGCCATAAGGATGGCCTGTACAGGTACGTCTAAAGCAGCCGAAAAGGAGTGCAGAGCCATGGAAGCAGAGGTAAGCAAAATTTTTGAATTACAACACAAAGGGACAGATGAAAGGACAGCTCTGGAGGTTGTGCTTAGAACAGAGGGAGAGAGATGTGAGAAGAAACTAAAAAACTTACAGGATGAATCAGGAGGCCGCTCAGTCAACCGGAAAACAAAAAAGGAAATGACTGCTTTGAAGGCAATGCATGGCAACTGCTGCAAGTGGATGATGATGTGCAATGCAGTGTCGTCCTGGATGAAAGACAAAGTGGAACAGCCTGAGCCAGCAAAGGAAGAGGACACGGTGAGTATGATGAAATTACTGCAGAAATTACAGGAAGACAATGAAAAGCTGGAGGACAAAATGGCAAAACTCACGTTGAAGGGAGAAGAAGTAAACAACCCTCACACACCAGCAATATACCCGTGGATCCCACAACTTCCCAGCGCCCCGCCACAGCTTGGTGGAGCGGGGACTCCTCCCCCTTATGTGATGCCAGTGATGTCCTTAGACGGAGGACAGGTGCAGGGCCCTGATGGACAGACGGGCATTGTGATAGGAGGACTCGTAAATGTCGAGTACCCAGACGTGACCAGGACAACCCAACATGGAGAAATGACGGTGGTGGGACCACAGAACAGGGAGAATGCAGGGACGCAGACGGCCTGTGCCACAGGTCCCGGTTTGGCATCGTGTAGCCGGGCCTGGACGACGCGAGACTCATTAGGAGAAGCGGCAGGGCCGGGGGTGCCTCACACCGAAGCCTCACCTGCTGTTCCGACTGAAGAGGTGCCCTCGCAAGATGAGGAAGACGGAAGGTCAGAATTGGTCGAGCCGCCGAACCAGGAAAGACAGAGACACCACCAAGCAAGCAAGCAGAGCACGAAGAAGCAGGATAGGTGGGACGGGCAAGTTCATGGGCGAATGCACGAGGACCGAGATGCTCTACTGGCAGTTGTAGAAACGCTGACCGAGGTAAAGCAGAAAGCCCTGAAGGAACTTATGGAAGAGGAAATGAAGGACTGGAAGACCTCATGCACAATGCGGAAGCCCCTGATGAAAGTTGTGGAGGAGGACATGACAGAGTGTAGGGCTTCATCGGAAGAGGACGTGGATGAAGAAGAGGAGGAGATTGAACGAAGAGATGCCTGTGAACCGGACAAAAACCTGAACTTGCGCAGTAGAACGGTGCACAGACATCCAACTACTAAACTGAGGTCCACTGCCAGAATGAAACGCAAATCAGTGTTTGACGTCGTGAGGGGCTCGGGGAAGACCAGAAGAAGCAGGGCGGTGAACGTTGAGGATGAAGGCACGAGACCACGCTGGGGTATGCCGCTGATAGTGGGCCCCAAACATGAACCGATCTACCGGGCATACAAGGTCAGGGATCTGGAAGCACTGGTTAGACAACTGCCACCCATTACAGAAGGAGGAGCAAAATGGCTGAGGAAACTGGATATGTTGACAGAAGGAGACGAGATTGCTATTGGCGATTTTCGCGCGGCCGCGGGACGAGTGATGCTAGGAGGCGGACTGGCGGACGTGGAAGAAATTGCAGGAACAACCAGCTATGCCAACAACATGCCATACCGCGAAGTGCGAAATGCCCTAGCAAACGCAGTGCGTGAAAAGTACCCGACCCCAAATACTGGAGCCATTCCTAAAATAATTTGGGATCCACAATACACACCCTTAGAGTTCTTAGCGAGAGCGAAAGAGCAGTGGCTGTCAGAGACAGGGATACATCCTGGCCAAGAAGGGGAATCACGAGCTTGGTTTAGAGCTGCGGTGTTGGCAGGACTACCTAAGCAGGTGAGAACTGACTTAGAGAAGAATCCAGACTTTGCGGTCGCGGATTCCACCCAGTGGGAGCGGCATTTAATCCACCGGCTGACCCTGGAGCGGGATGAGGCGAACAAACAGAAGAGGGAGCTGGAGGAAGCGCAAGCGCTGCTCTTGAAACTACAGTTGATAGAGGCGAGAGACAAGGCAAGCGAAAAAAAGAAAGAAAATAAGGAAGCCACAAAGAAAATGATGGTGGCAAAGCCGCAGCCTGACCCCATGCCTGACTGGCCAGATCTGGACCCCAACCTGTATCCTGATGACCGTTGGCCCGTCAATGCACCAAGGCAGAGACAACCCGCGGGAAATTGGGGGGCGGCTGGACCATACAGAGGGCGTGGTGGTTACGCCGGGAGAGGACAGAGGGCTCGTGGTACGGGGAATCCCAGCTACACGTCTTGGAATGCCTGTTACAGATGTGGAGTTGAAGGACACTGGGCGCGAGACTGCCCCGGACCAGGCCAGAACAGCCAACAGCGAGGCTACCAAACCCAGGCACGCGGAGCTCCCAGAGGAAGAGGTGCATACAGAGGTGGACACCAAGCCCCTAACCCAGGTGCAGCGCCAGTTGCCCAGTATCCAGTGGCAGACTGGGGCTGGGAGGGAGAGCAATATTGACGGGGCCCTGAGAAACCGGACGGTGTGGGAACGGCAGATCCCATGCTGTCGATGACTGTGGAAGGAACACCACTGACCTTCCTGGTGGACACTGGAGCGACCTACTCAACGCTTATATCCACACCAAACAGTGCAACACTCTCAGACCACACTGTGAGCGTCGTTGGTTTCTCTGGGGTTCCCATGACTCTGCCACTAACTGATCCAGCACTGACCAAGCTGGGGAAACAGACTTTGAAGCACAGATATGTAGTGTCACCACAAGTACCTGTAAATCTCATGGGCAGGGACCTGCTCGTGAAACTGGGAGCCACCATAATGTGTTCTACAGATGGACTTACAGTCACTCTTCCGGGAGGCAGACAGTTCCCGTGCCTGGGGACACACTCAAAGACTCAATATCTGATCCAAGACTCTGAACAAGCTACCGCCGACATTTACTGGGGGAGGCTGGTGGAAGACGGCATTCTCAGACAATATGAGCTGTGGAGACCCTGGATAATGAGCCTGGCCGTCTATACCCCGCCGCGTGACCCATACCACGTCACTCTGTTTTATGATAGGGACGACGATGACACGTACCGAGAACAATTTGAATCTGACCTCGAAGGTCAAATTTGAACGTATGTTGCCACAACATTTATGTTGGGCGGAAGGAGTAGCAGCTGCGGTGAAATTAACGGAAGAACAACTGCCTTGGTACGAGATGGGTTCCGATTCAGCTCCCCATGTCACATTGGCGGTCCACATAGGTCATCAGGCTAGAGAAATGGGACCGATGGTCAAGCGGGCCCTGGAAAACGGCTGGTGGCAAAGTACCCAAATCCCAAATGTTTGGTATGCACCCAAGTGCAAAACCTACCGTATCACCTGTCTGTCTAATGACGCGGTGGTTGTAGAACACAAAGAAATTTCAAGAACACACGGCAGGGAAAAAACAGACCACCCTGACGCAGTTGCAGCGCTTTCACAGCTCCCTGACAGTTTGTGGTCAACAGGGCCCACGGATGTTGGCCTGGCTAATTGTACACCCGTCCTGTTTCAGCTGAAGTCGGAGGCGCCAATTAACAGACCACAGTACAGACACAAACCAGAAGCTGAAGAGGGAATTGCAGAAACCATTGAAGGGCTGTTGAAAGTAGGTGTGCTTGAGCCTTCACAGGCATTTTGGAACACACCTATCTTGCCGGTGGAGAAGCAGGGGACAGGGAAATACAGGATGGCACATGATCTCCGGGCCATTAATGCCATACTGCGCACTGACACTGTGCCTGTGCCAAACCCATACACGGCTTTAACCGCCATCTCATGGGACCAAAAGTGGTTTACATGCATTGATCTTGCTAATGCTTTCTTTTGTCTCCCTTTACATGAGTCACTGAGGGACATCTTTTCATTCACATACAGAGGCCAGAAATACAGATACACACGCCTGCCACAAGGCTTTGCACTGTCCCCAGGCATTTTCAATCAGGTGCTGAAAGATGCATTGTCACCATGCCACCTGCCTGAAGGTTGTACATTAATTCAGTATGTTGATGACCTTCTCATTGCAGCCCCGTCAGCATCGGCCTGTACAGCAGCCTCGCTTGTGGTTCTGAACCGATTGGCAGAATGTGGGTTCAAAGTAAGTAAAGAAAAACTGCAGTTGGTCCGACCGGAAGTAACATTTCTGGGCCGAGTCATTGCACACAGGTCAGTGGGTTTGATGAACACACACAGAGACCAGATTCTGACACACCCAAAACCACGAACTGTAAAAGAGCTCCTTTCCTTTCTGGGGCTGACAGGTTACAGCAGACAGTTCATTCCTAACTATGTAGGCAAACGGCCCCTTTAAGGGACCTGATAAAAAGGTGGGCGTCAAACCTTAAGGCTGAATTGCCCTGGACGCCAGCCACAGAAACAGCGTTCATTTCACTGAAACAAGATCTGTCAAGGGCCACAGACCTGGCCACGCCCAATTATGACGAACCATTTTACCTTGATGTTTCTGAAACAAGTGGGGTTGTAAATGGGGTGTTGTTTCAGAAAAAAGGAGGAGGTAGAGATGTGCTTATGTATGTTAGCATAAGATTAAACCCAACAGAGGCCAGGCATCCCACATGCACACAACACGCAGCTGGGGTAGCAAAAATCATCCAGAAAACAGCACATGTAGTGAGAGAACATCCACTTAAAGTGCTCACCACACATAGTGTAGTAGCATATGTGAACTCACAAGCCTTCACCATGACACCACTGACACAACAGAGGTTGAGCAAAGTCCTAGACGCTCCAAATCTGACATTTACACATGAAGGAATAAACATGGCGGACTTGATGGGGTCAGGGGAACCACACGACTGCGCCAAAAGAGCTGAAGCTGAAGAGAAAGTTAGAGAAGATCTGAAGGCGGACCCCATCCCCGGAGCTGAAGACTGGTTTACAGATGGCTGCTGTCATCGTGATGAAGAAGGACTGAAAGCAGGCTACGCTGTGGTTTGCAGAAGAGGACAACACTATGAAGTGAAAGAAGCAGGAAGAATCGAGGGCCAACAGTCAGCACAGAGAGCTGAAGTAATAGCTCTGACTCGAGCCCTCAGACTGGCCAAGGACATGAAGGTGAACATCTACACTGATTCAGCTTATGCGTTTGGAGCAGCTCACGTGGAACTTGCTCAATGGAAGAGAGCAGGTTTCAGAACAGCAACTAATGCCCCAATATGCCATAAGAGGGAAATGGAAGAACTGGAGGAAGCTCTGAATGACCCGGGCGAGGTAAGTATCATAAAATGCAAAGGACACTCTCAAGAAAACACAATGGTGGCCAAAGGGAACCAGAAAGCAGATGAAGCCGCAAAAGAAGCCGCAGGCTACAGAGGACGAAGGCAAATGGTGGAGGTCACTGCAGACGAGGAACCAAACATTGATGTCTTAGAGGAAGCCAGACAGGCTCAGGAAGAAGCCACCCAGGAGGAAAAGGAGGTGTGGGAGAGCCGAGGAGCCCGAAAAGAAAGAGGTCTGTGGCGAGGACCCCACGGGCGACCGGTTCTGACAGCTAAGCTGGCTGAGAAGAAAGTAAGCGAGGCGCATGGACTTGGCCACGTAGGAGTGACACAGATGGAGAGAAACTTGTGCCACTGGTGGCACCCGGATCTGAGAAACATGATAAAAGAGAGAGCCCGAACCTGTCTAATTTGCGGGGCACACAATCCAAAGCCAGCGGTGAAGCCAGAGACAGGTAAGTTTCTCACGCCAGAGAGACCAGGAGAAGAAATTGTGATTGATTTCACCGACATGGTAGACCCAGGTCCAGGAGGAGTCAGGTATTTGTTGGTATGTGTGGATGCTCTGACCGGCTGGCCAGAGGCATGGGCGACCAAAAGAGAGGATGCAAAGAGTGTGATCAAATGTTTGATTAACCACTACATTCCAAGGCATGGGTTTCCTAAGAGAATTAGATCAGACAACGGTACCCATTTTAGAAATCAGGATTTAGCAGAGGTGGAGAGAATGTTGGGGGTTCAGCATAAATTCGGGACAGTGTACCACCCTCAATCGCAAGGGAAAGTAGAAAGAATGAACCTAAATTTGAAGAACAAACTGGCTAAGATATGTGCACAGACAGGGTTGAATTGGCTGGCAGCCCTGCCCATTGCTTTGATGACCATAAGATGCTCTGTTAACCAATCCACAGGTTTCACGCCTTACGAGCTGCTGACAGGACGGCAGTTTCCGGCGCCCTGGACGGTGGTCCCGGTGGAGCAGCCCAGAAAAAGTAACAGGTCTCATGCTGAATATTTTAATGAGTTGAAAGCTCTTGTGTCCAGTTTCACAAAACAGGTTACCTCTGGAAGACCCACAGCAGGAGGGGAGGTCCCAGACGCAAAAGCAGTGTGGCTGAAAGTCATCAAGCGGAAGTGGAAGGAGCCTCGCTGGACAGGTCCGTACAAGGTAACCGCCAGGACGAACACAGCGGTCCGACTGAAAGGGAAAGGCGACACCTGGTTCCACTGGACGCAGTGTGCTGCAGCGGACGAGAGCTTGGTAGACAACGACCCAGGTCCACCGAACACGGGTGCTGACGACAGCCAGAGGCAAAATAAATCCTCTCACCCGTGCAACGGGCCGAACAGCAGTCTACCTGGGAGGCCGAAGCAAGAAGAACAGCAAAGGAGGAGATCCCCACGCCAACGCAAAGGAGTGGTAACAAGTTAAAAAAAAAAAAAAAAAAGAAAAAGGAATTGTATGTCAGCAGCACACATTTCACATGACACCATGCACACATTTGACTTACAGGCACGTAGCAAGAAGCGTGAGGAGAGGAAATTGGTAAAAATGCTTCTCACAATCACATGGCTTCTATATAAGATAGTATTAGTTTTGGGCATTTGTCTTCTTCTGTATTTTTGGCAGACAGCCCGGCGCAGCCCGACTGAGCACGGAGGTCAACCCAGCCCAACACTGACAGAAAAACCGAACACCGAAATGTGGCCGCTGAAAAGACCCAAGCGTGAGGTGTCAGGTAAAAGGGATGATTGTCTCAGCGCATATAATGGCATGGAACTGGACTATGTTAAAGGGTCCGCAAGTTCATACACGTTTGATCTATGTGAAGTGATTAACTGTGAAGGAGCAAACAGCAGCTGGAGGGGATATGACGTGTGGGTTTGCAGCCACCCTAACATTTGCACAAGGGGAGGGAATCCTCACTCCAGCCGGGGAATCCGCCCTGTGCTGGCGTCATATACAGCGGCACAGTGGTGCGCCCTGGCTGGGGAACGTGGTAAGTTGGACCGGAGTAGGGTGGCAACCACAGGTGCCTGAGGGATTGAAGGGAATAGCAATTCAGAGGGATTTTTCTACTGCGCAGAACCCTATCACACTCTCTCTGGGTCCCTGGAACACCCTGCCCAGGTCACAAAGCCCAGGAAATGTGTTCTACCTGGTAATCGGGTAGACGCCTCGGTACAGATCCTATAGGAATACTGAGGATAAACTTAGTGAATCCCATGTCTAACAATGTCACAAATTTTGTTACTGAACATTACAGGAAAAGGAGGGGACGGGCCGCCAACCGCCACACCAGAGGAACATGAACCAAAAGGTAGACGAGTGCTGACGGTCGACACACTAGGCTGAAGCCGCAGGATTTAATCGAGCGTGCCACCGGTTTCAGTGACAGTAACCTCTGGCTGGACTGGGTGGCCCAAAATGCTAAAGAACAACAAGTGTCTAACTGTGTTGCTTGTGCTCGCTAGGCCGCGCTTGTTTACAGAGCCCGCCCCACTGTATCCAGGGGACAAATGGGGTACGATTGTATGCTGCGACTTACGAGAGAAGCAGTGAGTACTGGCAACTGTTCAATCCTGGCCAGCCTCTTCCCACCAATTGACAAGCAGACACAGGTAGGACCATTCAGACCCAGAAAGGACAACTACACGTGCTTTAAGTTCTCTACAGATAAAAAGAGATACACGCTGGGAGATATCGACTCTAGTTGGTGCTCTGTGACACTCACAGGGAGAACCACCAATATGAAAACCATTCAAATACATTAATAGGCAATTGGGCAAGAAGTGGGCTATATTATTATTGTGGGAGAGAACCTCCTGGTCCGTGTTCCTCTGGGAAGTGTCGGGACGTGTGCAATGGTAAGGTTGGGAGCTCCACTGACATTAATCGGCAACAAAGTGAAAGTCATGCCCGAAAGAAACACACGCACATTGGCAGCCAGACGTAAGAGACACATATTGAGTAAAAGAAGCACTCAGGGAACACATGCATATGATCCTAGAATGGATTCACCCACCTGGATTGACTCCATAGGAGTGCCCAGGGGAGTTCCAAACGAGTATAAATTAGTGGACCAAATAGCAGCCGGGTTTGAAAACTTACCAATAATCTCTGCTCTTTTTCCAGTGACCCCAAACAAGAATGTGGACAGGATAAACTATGTTCATTATAATGTGCTGAGACTCTCAAACCTAACCAGGGATGCCTTTGAGGGAGTAGTGGAACAGTTGGGTCCGACCTCATTAATGGGGGTCCAAAACAGACTAGCTCTCGACATGGTCCTCGCGGAAAGGGGCGGAGTCTGTGCTATGTTTGGTGACATGTGCTGTACCTTCATCCCAAACAATACTGCCCCAGATGGCTCAGTTACTCGAGCTCTGGAGGGCCTTAAAACTTTGTCCAGGACCATGCATGAAGATTCAGGGATTGAAAATCCCTTTGAGGGTTGGCTGACGTCCATGTTCGGGCAGTGGAAAGGGTTAGTGATGTCTGCAATGCTTTCTATATCTGCTTTTTTAGGGATTTTGGTCACCTGTGGATGCTGTCTCATTCCTTGTGTCAGAGGATTGTTGGAAAAGGTAATTACGAGGGCAGTGGATCCCGGGGCAGTCACCCCGGTGTCTATGATGCCATTGATGGAGATGGAAACGACTGAGTGGGCCGAGGAGTGACACAGCACACGGTGTAGTGACCTCTTGTGGTCAAGAGGTCAAAAGGAGGATTGTGGAAAAGAGGAAATTGCTTTATTGCTACAATATATTAGATAGCATATTAATCAGCATTAATATTATCTCGTATGGCTTTAAGCTGGCTAGGTGACCGTTAATACACGGACACCATAGTAATCATTTAACACACTGACACCATATTAATCCTTATTACAGGTGCAGCATAATCACTCTCAGTATTATTATGTCTTTATACACACATTGCAGTCCTGTGCTCATAAAGAGTTGAAGCTTTCCCAGGTAATTAAAGGTCTCAAGCTTCATTCAGCGTGACTGTCTGGGTGACACATTGGTTAAGAACCCGGGAGCTTAAGGAAGATTGCACACATGCTTACAAAACACACATATATCATATATAACCTAGAACTAGATTTAAGCATAGGCCTGAATGTACTGAGCAAACATGTTGCACTGGAGCTTTCTTGACAACAGGTGACGAGTGGAGAGGACCAGCCCCTGGAGACTGCAGAGGCCTGAGCCCATTGCCTTTTTTGGAAGAAGATGACAAAAAGAGGAACCTCTATGTTGCATTTTATGCTTAAAATACATGAATGTTCTGTACATGCAAATCATGTGCTTGTAAACGCTAGAAGGGGCGTTATAATACCCTGATGCTATAAAAGCAGTCTGAAGTATAATTTTGGTGAAGACCCTTGCTGACATGTGCAGTGACTGTCTTCCCGCGCGAAGACTTCAATAAAAAGATCGCTTTGACCCAAATCTTCTGGACTGTCTTGCCTTTGTACTCTCCACCAATTCTGAACCCTTAACAACAGCAAAGACCCTCGGGTTGCTGCATATCAGTTTGTTACCCGTTGAAGTTCAGGGTCTGGGTGTTGGGCCAGTGTCTGGCATTCACTCAGCTAACATCACTCTGGGTTCTTGGCTAGCTTAGCATTAGCAGGTGATTGCACAGAGCCGATGTTGTGTTAGCAGCATAATACAGTTGTTTCTGTCCTGGATGCAGTTTGAACTTTACCATCTCCCTCATCCTTTTGTGGAATAACAATAAAAACTAGAAAGCGAAAATTTCGGAAGAAATTTTATGTGTGCCTATGCCGCTGCTAATCAGTGTAGTTTGCCATTCATACGGCTACAGAGAGCAAAACTCAGCAGAGCAGCCATTCTCCACCATAAACTATGGTAAAAACAAACACTGCTCACGCCTCACAGATGACAGCTTACAGTTTTGTGTAAAGATGAAGTTACTTCGTACAGCGCCGATTTGCAGACGCTGTGCACAGAGGTTCATGAGCAGAAGTCCCACTGTACCACGGCAGACCCGACAATGTTTGCATGAACACGCTTTGAAGCATTACGTTATGGACCACTTTTCACACATGGTTGGTTTACCCACACAGCCAGCTGTAGCTTTTCAACTCACAGCCCGACACACACCCAAAAAATAACCAAGAGAGCACAGACTACGCCCGAGAGTCGTGATCGCAGATGCCGCTCAGGTGGGTCCACCTCCCCTGCAGCGGCACTGCAGACCACGCCCCACCACACACATCAAACACATAAAATAAATATTTATGCACGTTTGCATTCACTTTTTATTTTTACACAGTGTTCTGAATGATGAACAATGGTCTACAGCCAATCTTGTGTATTATTATACAAACTGTGGTTGTAAGATTCAGATAACTATTTAATAAAAGCTAAATATTTGAGAGAATAAGTAAGAAAAGTATTTCTTTGTGCCCCCCTTTCCCTGTTAATGCCCTACCTGGCCCCCTGGCAAAAGCTTTGCTAGATCCGCCCCTGCACAGTTACCAGCTGTCAGCTACACAGAAAAGGAGCTTGGTGTTTATTTGTCTCTCAGAAACAGTTCATTACTTCCCTTCAATTCATTCATGTCACCTAAAGGGTAAACCTGTTTCTCCATCACCAGTTCAGCTCTGATGATTCAGTAAGGACATCTGGTTTGGACCAGCCGTTTTTACAGCTGTGGCTCCAGCAAACATCAGCTGATACTAGAAATTAAAATCAAATGAATTCTAACAACAGTTGATCAAGCTTAAACGTGCTGCTGTTGTTTAGCGCGATAAACAAACAAGAGAGAAAAGCCGATCATTGATCAGTTTCATGACTGAAGTTTCAACAGGCAGAGAATGACAGGGGAAGAGGCAGCTGTGCAGCATAACGACAGAATAAATCCAGCTTTGTGTCTTTTTCCATTCTACCTGAAGTCCGGGACAAACTGTGTTCCTTTTCAGCTCAATACGAAACGCGTAAAATTTTCTCTGAATGCGGGACAATTCCGTTTGTACAGAACGGTTAGCAACTCTACGAACTAACCCTTATGAATAAAATAAAGTTCAACATCAGTAACTTAGCGCACACAGCTGTATAGAAACTCCGTCGTGCTAGCTAGCACGCAGTAGGAGTTATTGTAACTGATTGTAAAAAGTCAGCACAACGAAAATAAACTACACCTAAACTCGGTTTATATCTGACCCAGATAGAGTGCAGTTCATAACCTCTTACCTGAAATTCAGTTCACCTCATGCTCCGACCGGTGTTCCAGATCAACTGGCGTTGGTCGAACAGATGTGTGGCAGTCTTGCGTTTCAGGAGCTGCTACCGACAAACCAGCAAAAAAAACGCCAAATGTGTCATCTGTGACACTTGTTAGGTTATCTCGAACACAAAATGTTTAAAAATGTGGCGAGTTTACCTGGTGATATCCTCATGCGCGACGCGATCGCGAAAACAGCAAACAGTTAACACCACGCCGGTGTTGTTCACAGGACAGGAAGAGTAAACGATCGGGAGACTCTTGTCGTCGTTATCGTTCCCCTCGAACGTTTTATTTCTCCGGTTTCAGCGTTTTTGCTTCACATCTAAAGCGTGCAGTTTACTTTGTGTGCACTAACATGGACTCGAATCAACCAGCGCCACCTCTGGCCAAGTGCCACAGCCTACAGCCAGATCAACTTGTGACACACATCTGCACCACGTGTGAATTCGTTTCATGCACAACACATTTGTACCATTCAATTGTGTGTTTGTTCGTCATGCAAATAAACCTTTGAAAAGAATGAAATGATATCATGTATGTATTATCAGCCTACATTTGTACAAAATTCCAAATTATATACACAAAGTCATAAGAATCACCACCCTTGTTCATCATGATATCAATACTTTTGCCCATAAGAAAAATGTCGTGAACAAATATATGACACACTAATATTTCACCAGTGTTGTAACATCACATGTCGTTAGCATAGTCTGCGTGTGTCTTTTCTCTGCAAACGAACATTTTAGAGTTGGTTGTTATATACAGTCTGTATAAGTGTGGTCAATCTAATAAAGATCCGTAAGGAGATGGCAGTTACGCTGAATGTACAGCAGTTATATAGTGATCAGTAATAAACAGTCTCCAAAACTTGCATTTAATCCTCAATTTGGAACCCATCTACTGAATACCACATAGCAGCTGGACCAGTCTCCAATGCAGGTCAGTCCACTGCTGCCACCTGTGACCAAGTGCCATAGCCTACTACTAGATTAACTTGTGACACACATCTGCACCTGCTGCTATGATCACACTGAGTAAAGGCTGAGTGGCTGCACTTACCCCTGGTACACCCAAATCTACCCACAAATATGTTGAAAGATGCAATGCCAGCAATGTGGATTGTTAACACTAAAAACAAGTAAGCAAAGACAAGAGGGATCAATTTTTTCTGTTTATTTAGCACCCACAACATTTGTAGTCGCCTTCTGCACAGGGGAAGTCCACACACACTGTGTGGTACCACTTTCCGCAGAAGGTGCATTAAATCCGCAAGATTGAATGAGATTGTCAGAGTCATTGTCTGACTGTTTATTACTAATCACCTGCTGTAAATTCACAGTAACTGCCATCTCCTTACAAATGTTCATTAGATTGACCACACTTATACAGACTGTATATAACTACCAATTCTCCAGCCATGTTGATGGATTGCCTATATTGGCTGGAAATATTCATTTCCAGAGAAAAGACACAGACAGAAGATGCTTACAGGATGTGATGTGACAACACCAATGAACTATTGATGTGTCATATTTGTCCAAGGCGTATTTCATTGTTATGGAAAAAGAGAATATTAAAATCATGATGACCAATTGGAGTGGTGATTTGGCATTTTGTACAAATGTAGGCTGATAATACATATATGATATCATTTCATTCTTTTCAAAGGTTTATTTGCATGACGAACAAACACACAATTGAAAGGTACAAATGTGTTGTGCATGAAACGAATTCACATGTGGTGCAGATGTGTGTCACAAGTTGATCTGGCTGTAGGCTGTGGCACTTGGCCAGAGGTGGCGCTGGTTGATTCGAGTCCATGTTAGTGCACACAAAGTAAACTGCACGCTTTAGTTGTGAAGCAAAAACGCTGAAACCGGAGAAATAAAACGTGCGAGGGGAACGATAACAACGACAAGAGTCCCCCGATCGTTTACTCTTGCTGTCTTATGAACAACATCGGCGTGGTATTAATTGTTTGCTGTTTTCGCGATCGCGTCGCGCATGAGGATATCACCAGGTAAACTCGCGACATTTTTAAACATTTTGTTGTTCAACAGCATCAAGACTGACGGAGTGTGTTTGAGATAACCTCACAAGTGTCACAGATGACACATTTGGCGGGTTTTTTTTGCTGGTTTGTCGGTAGCAGCACCTGAAACGCAAGACTGCCACGCATCTGTTCGACCAACGCCAGTTGATCTAAACGCCAGTTGATCTGGAACACCGGCAGCCGCCTTGGGTCTGCTTCTCCTGCCTTCGGTTTCCCTGATCAACGGCTGCCTCTGTTTGAGCTCCGCGTTAGCCACCACCGGTCCATCGGCGGCTGCCTCGCCGCCTCATATCTCTCTTTTTCCCGCATGCCCTCTGTTTGAGCTCCGCGTTAGCCACCACTAAACAACTCAGTTATTTTTCCACATCGACCAGCATCTGGACAATCCACCACCTTTCATTGTTTATACCGTTACTAAAATGAATCATCGGCCCATATAAACGAAAAATAAGTCCAGCTGAGAGACCGACTCGGTGCGAGAGACTGGGGGGTGAAACGAGTGTGACCCGCCTCACTGTAACGCATGCCCGGTCGCTTTCCAGCCAAGCGGCGCTAGCTAGCTAGCTAGCCGCGCTAGCTGCCATGCGGCAGCAACATCATCGTCAGAGCACTGTTGCTAATATGGGATGTCTTGATAAAACGAGCAGATATTTGAAGTTTGAGGTGTGCGGCAGAGGTGTGCTATGAATTGTGGGATATGGAGTTTTCCACCATGTCATGGGCCAAAATTTGCACTAAAATATTAATATTTAAAAAAGTATAAAAGTCATAAACACCAAAAGTCATAGCACACCATTCCAGATCCAGCCGCACAAAATGATATAACATATGTTAAGCTTGTCGGCGGAAAAAGGAGAATACTAAGCAGCATAAATCTGACGAATAGTAAAAAGTGTGCCTCTTGGCATAGGCACACTTAATAAATCTGAGGAATAGTAATAAGTGTGCCTCTTGGCATAGGCACACTTAATAAGCAGCATAAATCTGAGGAATAGTAATAAGTGTGCCTCTTGGCATAGGCACACTTAATAAATCTGAGGAATAGTAATAAGTGTGCCTCTTGGCATAGGTACACTTAATAATATTTATATCCACGCCCTAGACTCTGCCACTATTTTCCTCCTTCGATACATGAACTGAAATCAGTTGACTTCAGCGCAAGTGGAACCGATAAGCAGGATCAATAGGCAAGCAGACTAATAATTCTAAGGATTTGAACTGGGAACCAGTAGTTCGATTCCCATACCTCGTTAAGGCAAAGCACTGGTCAGTCACTAGTCAGCAAGTCCCAGAAAACTAGGCAAACAACTGCGCCAGTGTAAAGCAGCAGAGCTCCACCTCTCATGAAGAAGATGAGCAGCATCTCCATTCCCCAGTAGTGCGGCTCATACCCTGGGGTAAGCCAGGACTTTTATTTGAGAGTCCTTTCTAAAACATTGAGAGCCAACTGCTGCCACACATCCAAATCCATGCTTGTTGGGTCCAATCTGATTACATTCATTTGTCGTATGTTGATGTATGTGTGAACCCAAATGCAGGACTAAAAATAGAATTTACTTCAAAAACAAATTTGCTGCGTGTGACTCTTCTGATCCTCTACAACTCGGACAATAAATAGTCACCAGATAATGAGGGGAGAGGAAACAGCTAGGAGACATAGTGGGAACAAAGCAGGGATAACAAGACAAGAAAAGTAAAAGCACAAGAGAAGACTGGTTAGATAAATTAAAAGCCGACCTGTGGAAGTGGTCTATCCTCCTCCTTTCTATGACTGATCGTATCAACGTTATAAAAATGGTTGTGCAGTCATGTTTTAGATCTCTCTCAGAACGTGTGCATTTATCTACCAGTGTCTTTTCTTAAAAAACTGGATTCTCTTATTCTTTCCTTTGTGTGGAGGAATAAACCTCGTATCTCCAAAGCTAAAGACTGAATCCTCATTAGTTACGGATTCTTCCCTCCCAGTGCTGCTGTTTTTGGAAAACTGCCTTCCTATGCCACCTTCGGTGATAACTTCATTCTTAGAAACTGATGATTTTGAACCATCTACATTTCCCTTTTCACTCTTCTATGACCAACAGCCATCAGCCAGCGCTGATGGATAGTTTTCCTTGATTGAAAAAGAAGGGGATTGTGCTGTTTCAGTCAGAATCAGGAAGACAAAACCCGACAAAATTTTTGGTACTGTCTCCCTCTTATGTGATAAATGTGGAGTCACAGAAGGGTCACTCTCACAACTGTTCTGGTGTGGCCCTAGACAATTTCTGGAGGGCAATTTTTTAAGTTTTCTAAACAGTTTGTTAGGGGCATCCAACTAGACTGGAACCTGGCCATCACTAGCTGCTCTGATAGGACTTGGCCACTTCCATCTCACCAAAGGAAACTCCACAGGGAAGGCATGATTGCTGTAAAGAGAATAATCTTACTAGAATGAAAATCCTATCATCACCTCCCTGTTTTAAAAGGTTGCTCAATGAAATACTACTTCTCACTAGACTTGAGCAGATTCATTGCTGTAAAGGCAAGTCTCCCACCAGTTTTCAGGCTATCTGGAAACCATTCCTGGACCATTCCTGGAATTGCTTCATGCTGCTATATGCTTGATGTCCACTTATCATTATGTTTTTAATCCTGTGACTTTGTATAACATCTCTCCACCCATTGTTTTTGTTTCATTGCATTTTTTGTTTGTTTCTCTTTTGTATAAAATGTTCTTAAAGTTCAATTAAAAAAATGACCCAAAACCATGACACCCATAGTATGCCAGCAAACCATCATCACCAGCCAGAAAACTTGACACAAGGCAGGATGGATCCATTCATTCAGGTTGTTTATGCCAAACTCTAAACCTACAATCCAAATATCACAGAAGAAATCAGGATTCATCAGACCAGGCAACATTTTCAGTCGTCTATTGTCCAATTTTGTTGAACATTGCAAACTGTGGCTTTAATTTCCTGTTCTTGGCTAACTGGACTTTATTAATTATATATTTGCATTAAAAATCCTTTGAATGGGTCTACCAAATGAAGTACCTGCTGAGTATATATATAAAGCACACTGTCTGCTGCTGTGTGTTCCATGTAAGAAAGAACAACTTGAGACAATGTCCTAGCCCGATTCCCCCATCAGTTTCCAGAGATCATGCATGAAAAGAGAAGAACAGTTCGATTACCAGCTAATAATCATTATCCTTCATAATGTTTAGGCTAAATAGTGCACATTATAGACTGTACGGCTTCAGTCACACAAAACAACATGGCCTAAAACGAGAAACCCCACTAATCCAGAGGTTAAAAAGGTGTCAAACAACCACTGTTATTATTTAAGAGCTTTTGGCTTAGGAAGCAGGGAGTGACAAAGAATACAAGTGGATTATCAAAGCAGCAAGCCTACAACAGACATGATAGAGTATTAGGTAACCAAGAGGATTATTCAAATAAGAATCAAGTTATTAGCATTGCAAATTAGAGCAGTATTTAAAGCACAGCAACATGCCCTTCAAATATCTCCTGCTGCAGAGAAGTCCCAGCTCTCCTCAGTGTTATAAAAGTTATAAGGCAGGAAGAGATAGCACTTCCATGCTAAACTTTACCGCTACAGTGAATTATCATTGGATCATCCATTTCTCATAGAAACTCGAGACTGTCATAATCTTTTCATTTTTATAATGGAATTGTGTCGTGTGCCACAAATTTATTAAACCACCACTGAATGTAATGTAATGTATTGGTGATTATCAAAATCATTTTAATTCACCAGCATGCATAAGCTCTTTAATCAAAATCACATTTTTAATCCAAAATGATTATTATTAACCACATTAATATTTTTTTATTATGATGCTAAGTTGCAGTTTGTTAGTTGCATTCCTGAATAGAAAAATTAGTTTTAGTAGTTAAACATTATACTTGATTATTTCTGACTTCTCAGAGAGGTCTAGGTCAAGTTTATTTATATAGCACAGAGTTGACCTAAGTGCTGAACATTAAAATTAAACAGTCACAAGTAACATTACACTAAAAATCCAGAAAATTTTAACACAATACTCAACATTAAAATAAATTAAAATAAAACAAATAAAACCAATTAATAAAATCAAAATGGACAGTACAATGCAATCAACTAAGGCCCATAGCCTCAAATTTGAGAGTAGTGTAATTTAATACCTGATAAGTTTGGGTTGCTGAATTTCACTGAGATTCCACAATTTCTGGGTGCCAGTTTCTTCTGATGTGTAGACCTCTTAAGAATAAACCCTGTTGACTTCAGTCATAATTGAAAGCTCATGACACAAATAATTATTAGAATGTAGATAATGAAAAAAAAAAAGTAAAATATGATAGCACCCTATTCACAGTTTGGTATGATGTCTGAATTATTTATAATGCCTCGGAAATCATATATATATAAAAGCACCCATCTCGCCCCCTGCGGGCGGTTTATCCTTCAAGCTCGGGTCCTCTACCAGAGGCCTGGGAGCTTGAGGGTCCTGCGCAGTATCTTAGCTGTTCCTAGGACTGCGCTCTTCTGGACAGAGATCTCCGATGTAGTTCCCGGGATCCACTGGAGCCACTCACCTAGCTTGGGAGTCACCGCACCTAGTGCTCCGATTACCACGGGGACCACGGTTACCTTCACCCTCCACATCCTCTCGAGCTCTTCTCTGAGCCCTTGGTATTTCTCCAGCTTCTCGTTTTCCCTCGTGTTCCTTCTTTCTGATGTTGCTGTCATTCAGGACCGCTACATCAATCACTACGGCCGTCTTCTTCTGTTTGTCTACCACCACTATGTCTGGTTGGTTAGCCACCACCATTTTGTCCGTCTGCATCTGGAAGTCTCACAGGATCTTAGCTCGGTCATTCTCCACCACCCTTGGGGGCGTCTCCCATTTTGACCTCGGAACTTCCAGGCCATATTCGGCACAGATGTTTCTGTACACTATGCCGGCCACTTGGTTATGGCGTTCCATGTATGCCTTGCCTGCTAGCATCTTGCACCCTGCTGTTATGTGCTGGATTGTCTCAGGGGCATCTTTACACAGCCTGCACCTGGGGTCTTGCCTGGCGTGATAGACCCCAGCCTCTATGGATCTTGTACTCAGAGCTTGTTCCTGTGCTGCCATGATTAGTGCCTCCGTGCTGTCTTTCAGTCCAGCTTTGTCCAGACACTGGGAGGATTTCTGGATATCAGCCACCTCCTCTATCTGCCGGTGGTACATACCGTGCAGGGGCTTGTCCTTCCATGATGGTTCCTCGTCTCCCTCCTCTTTCTTGGGTTTTTGCTGCCTGAGGTATTCACTGAGCACTCGGTCAGTTGGGGCCATCTTCCCAATGTATTCTTGGATGCTCGTTGTCTCATCCTGGACTGTGGTGCTGACACTCACCAGTCCCCGGCCCCCTTCCTTCCGCTTAGCATACAGCCTCAGGGTGCTGGACTTGGGGTGAAACCCTCCATGCATGGTAAGGAGCTTTCTTGTCTTGATGTCAGTGGCTTCTATCTCCTCCTTTGGCCAACTTATTACCCCAGCAGGGTACTTGATCACGGGCAGGGCGTAGGTGTTGATAGCCCGGATCTTGTACTTACCGTTCAGCTGACTCCTCAGGGCTTGCCTGACCCTCTGCAGGTACTTGGTGGTTGCAGCTTTCCTAGCGGCCTCTTCATGGATCCCATTCGCCTGCGGGATCCCCAGGTATTTGTAACTGTCCTCTATGTCTGCAATGTTGCCTTCTGGTAGCTCGATCCCCTCAGTTCTGACTACCTTCCCTCTCTTTGTTATCATCCGACTACACTTCTCCAGCCCGAACGACATCCCGATGTCATTGCTGTATATCCTGGTCACTGATCAGTGAATCAATGTCTCGTTCACTCTTGGCATACAGCTTGATGTCATCCATGTACAGGAGGTGGCTGACAACTGCTCCATTCTGTAATCGGTATCCGTAGCCAGTCTTGTCAATGATCGCACTGAGAGGGTTAAGGCCTATGCAGAACAGCAATGGGGACAGAGCATCTCTTTGGTAGATCCCGCACTTGATGGTGACTTGTGCTATGGGCTTGGAGTTGGCCTCTAGTGTTGTCAGGGTCCTGTTGATCTTGTACAATTCTAGGTATTCCAGGACCCAGGTGTGGGGCATTGAGTCATAGGCCTTCTTGTAATCACTCCAGGCAGTGCACAGATTGGTCAGTCTGGTCTTGCAGTCTCGGCTGACCGCTCGGTCTACCAGTAGCTGGTGTTTTGCGCCTCTGGTATTCTTGCCCATCCCTTTCTGTACCCCGCTCATGTATTGACCATGTGCCTGTTCATCTTAGCTGCTATGATGCCTGACAGGAGCTTCCACGTGGTGCTGAGGCAGGTTATTGGTCGGTAGTTGGAGGGGACCGGTCCCTTCTGGGGGTCCTTGAGGATCAGGACTGTCCGGCCTTTGGTTAGCCATTCTGGGTGTCTCTCGTCAACTAGCAGCTGGTTCATTTGTGCTGCCAGGCGCTCGTGGAGTGCAGTCAGCTTCTTCAGCCAGTAGGCGTGAACCATATCAGGGCCTGGTGCTGTCCAACTCTTCATACTGGAGACCCTTTCTTGGATATCTGCCACTGTGATGGTTACTGGACCCTGTTCAGGGAGGTCGCTGTGGTCTGCCCTCAGATCCACTAGCCACTGAGCATTGCCGTTATGGGTTGCGTCCTTCTCCCATATGCTCTTCCAGTATTGTTCTGTCTCCAGCCTTAGTGGTGCTGTTCTCATACTGTTCCCCTGCCACTGAGAGTACACCTTGGCTGGTTCGGTGGAGAACAGCTGGTTTATTCTCCTGCCTTCTATCTCTCTGGTGTACCTCTTCAAGCGGCTGGCCAAGGCTGTGAGTCGTTGCTTGGTAGTTTCCAAGGCCTCAGATATGGACAGCTTCCTGTACTTCTTAGGCACCTTATTCATTGTGCCTTTCTGCAACTCCGATAGTTAAATGGTAAATTGTAAATGGCCTGCATTTGTATAGTGCTTTACTTAGTCCCTAAGGACCCCAAAGCGCTTCACACTACATTCAGTCATTCACCCATTCACACACACATTCACACACTGGTGATGGCAAGCTACATTGTAACCACAGCTGCCCTGGGGCGCACTGACAGAGGTGAGGCTGCCGGACACTGGCGCCACCGGGCCCTCGACCACCACCAGTAGGCAAACATTGGGTTAGTATCTTGCCCAAGGATATTTGGCATGCAGCCTGGAGCAGCCTGGGAAGCAGCCTGGGAACCACCAACCTTCTGATTAGTGGCTGACCTGCTCTGCCACCTGAGCTACAGCCACCCTAGTGTAGAGTTAGTTGGCTGACCTTCCTCCGTGCTACCTTGATCTTAGCCTCCTTCTCCATGGAGGGTACTGCCCCTTGTGGCCGTTGAAGTTGTAGCCAAGCATCTCACTGATCACTGCTGCCGTATTGTAGATCAGCTTGTTCGTGACTGTAGGTATCGTCCGTGGTGCTGTATTAAGCAGACCTTCTGAAGGTACTTCATGTAATCTTGGTAACCGGCTACGGGGGATCCAGGTTTCAAGCTTGGCCATGATCCTATCTTTCAGGTCAGTTCCTCTCGCACTCAACGATCCTTCTCCTATCGCACTTGGGGCTTGGTACCCAATCTCGGGTGGGGGTGATGATATCTCCCCCCTGACCTGGTGTCCTGGCTCCCCCTTGCCGTAGCATTTATGTTGTACCTCGTCAATGTCTAGCTGTGAGAGCAGTCCCTTCTCTCGAATGTTGGAACACTGAGCTACTAGTTATTTCGCCGTCATTGTGGATGTTGGGTATCGAAGAATCCATAGGTCCCTCATCCTATTCATGTAACCCCTTCCGCCAGGGTTACTTGCGTAGTAGCATTCCAACAACGACCTGTTTTCGTCTCTTGCCCACCGATGCCTTCTTGTTCCAGTAGCCCACTTCTCATCAGGGTGCCCTGGTTCCTCAACACCTGACGCAGACCTTGTTGAGCCGCTTGAGGAGGTACACCAGAGAGATAGAAGGCAGGAGAATAAACCAGCTGTTCTCCACCGAACCAGCCAAGGTGTACTCTCAGTGGCAGGGGAACAATAAGAGAAGAGCACCACCAAGGCTGGAGACAGAACAATACTGGAAGAGCATATGGGAGAAGGACGCAACCCATAACGGCAATGCTCAGTGGCTAGTGGATCTGAGGGCAGACCACAGCGACCTCCCTGAACAGGGTCCAGTAACCATCACAGTGGCAGATATCCAAGAAAGGGTCTCCAGTATGAAGAGTTGGACAGCACCAGGCCCTGATATGGTTCACGCCTACTGGCTGAAGAAGCTGACTGCACTCCACAAGCGCCTGGCAGCACAAATGAACCAGCTGCTAGTTGACGAGAGACACCCAGAATGGCTAACCGAAGGCCGGACAGTCCTGATCCTCAAGGACCCCCAGAAGGGACCGGTCCCCTCCAACTACCGACCAATAACCTGCCTCAGCACCACGTGGAAGCTCCTGTCAGGCATCATAGCAGCTAAGATGAACAGGCACATGGTCAATACATGAGCGGGGCAAGGAAAGGGATGGGCAAGAATACCAGAGGCACAAAACACCAACTACTGGTAGACTGAGCGGTCAGCCGAGACTGCAAGACCAGACTGACCAATCTGTGCACTGCCTGGAGTGATTACAAGAAGGCCTATGACTCAATGCCCCACAGCTGGATCCTGGAATGCCTAGAATTGTACAAGATCAACAGGACCCTGAGAGCCTTCATCAGGAACTCAATGGGGATGTGGCGTACAACACTAGAGGCCAACTCCAAGCTCATAGCACAAGTCACCATCAAGTGCGGGATCTACGAAGGAGATGCTCTGTCCCCACTGCTGTTCTGCATAGGCCTTAACCCTCTCAGTGAGATCATTGACAAGACTGGCTACGGATACCGACTACAGAATGGAGCAGTTGTCAGCCACCTCCTGTACATGGATGACATCAAGCTATATGCCAAGAGTGAATGAGACATTGATTCACTGATCCACACCAGCAGGATATACAGCAATGACATCGGAATGTCGTTCTGACTGGAGGAGTGTAGTCGGATGATAACAAAGAGAGGGAAGGTAGTCAGAACTGAGGGGATTGAACTACCAGAAGGCAACATTGCAGACATAGAGGACAGCTACAAGTACCTGGGGATCCCACAGGCAAATGGGAACCCTGAAGAGGTCGCTAGAAAAGCTGCAACCACCAAGTACCTGCAGATGGTCAGGCAAGTCCTGAGAAGTCAGCTGAACGATAAGAACAAGATCCGGGCTATCAACACCTACGCCCTGCCCGTGATCAGGTACCCTGCTGGGGTAATAAGTTGGCCAAAGGAGGAGATAGAAGCCACTGACATCAAGACAAGGAAGCTCCTTACCATGCATAGAGGGTTTCACCCCAAGTCCAGCACCCTGAGGCTGTACGCTAAGCGGAAGGAAGGAGGCCGGGGACTGGTGAGTGTCAGCACCACGGTCCAGGATGAGACAACAAACATCCACGAATACATCAGTAAGATGGCCCCAACCCACCGCGTGCTTAGTCGATACCTCAGGCAGCAGAAACTCAAGAATGAGGAGGAAGAGGAGGCACCATCATGGAAGGACAAGCCCCTGCATGGTATGTACCATCGGCAGATAGCGGAGGTGGCTGATATCCAGAAATCCTACCACTGTCTGGACAAAACTGGACTGAAAGGCAGCACAGAGGCACTAATCATGGCAGCACAGGAACAAGCTCTGAGTACAAGATCCATAGAGGCTGGGGTCTATCACACCAGGCATAACCAAGTGGTCGGCATAGTATACAGAAACATCTGTGCCGAATATGGCCTGGAAGTCCTGAGGTCAAAATGGGAGACGCCCCCTAGGGTGGTGGAGAATGACCGAGCTAAGATCCTGTGGGACTTCCAGATACAGACTAGAGATGGCACGATACCACTTTTTTATGTCCGATACCGATATGATAAATTTGGATATCTGCTGATACCGATATGAATCCAATATAGTGTCAGTGTTGGGAAGGTTACTTTTAAAATGTATTCCATTACAGAATACTGAATACATGCCCCAAAATGTATTCTGTAACGTATTCCGTTACGTTACTCAATGAGAGTAACGTATTCTGAATACTTTGGATTACTTAATATATTATCATGCTGTTTACAACTACGTGAATGTACTATTGCTGTGATTTATTACTGATACTGAAGGTCCGCGGCTGCGAACCGTAGTAAAGGGACCTCTGGCCAATACGGTGGGTTCCGTGTCGGGCTGGTAGCCGAAAACTAGCTTTACTTTGTTGTCTGGGTCAACTTTGCTTGCCAGAGACAGAGAGAGGCGTTGAAAGGCTGCTCCAACGGAACTTATTTTTCCGAGGAAAACACGAACACAGCGTATAGTCGAGTCTTAATAGCTTACTTACAGCTGGGCTCGTCAGGCACTCTTCTTGGCTGCAGTGGTTATTATTATATTTACATGCTTCCAGCTCCCGCTTTTTGCTCCGTGACAGCTCGGACTTTTCCTTTCTCTCCTCCCTCGCTCACAGACACATAACGGGTATGGTAGTCCATTCTCCTGCAGCACGGACTACACTGCCCATCAGGCTACATGCTTTAGAGCTATGCCTGTAGCATTCTGTCTATTAGCTTAGCACAACAACAACAACAAAAAAGCGCTCTCTCACCCAGGAAACACGCAGAGAGAGAGCGCGTCACCCTGTAACCATGGCAACCGTAACGCTGCCGCCTGGAACAACAGAACACAGCTGTCAAACAAACCCAAACAGTCCTGACCCGCGACAATATGAAACAGGAAAGTACCGCCGTGTATTCCATTTATTTCAACAAAGTAACTGTATTCTGAATACCACCTTTTTAAACGGTAACTGTAACGGAATACAGTTACTCATATTTTGTATTCTAAATACGTAACGGCGGTACATGTATTCCGTTACTCCCCAACACTGTTCTGCCCGGAGGGGTAGGGTCCTAATTACTCCAGGTTTGTGTTCCAGAGGGTGATGGGAGTCAAAATCAAGACACAAGAAGTGGAATCCTTCATTGCACACATTAACGCTATGGATAAAAACATCAAGTTCACCAGGGAAGACACAAAGGATAACTGTTTGCCTTTCCTGGACTGCGCCGTGCACATTGAAGAAAACGGCAACCTCAACATCGAAGTTTACCGGAAGCCCACACACACGGACCAGTACCTCCTCTTTGACTCCCACCACCCTCTGGAACACAAACTAATTAGGACCCTACACCACCGGGCAGAACATGTTCCCTCTAAGCCTGAGGGAAAAAAGAAGGAACACACACACGTAAAGGAAGCACTCAAAACATGCGGTTATCCTAACTGGGCGTTCATAAAGTCAGCAAAGAGGCACAGAAAAGAAGATCAGACACCAGCGAGGGAGGATAAGAAAGACAGACGCAACAACGTTGTCATCCCCTATGTAGCCGGTGTATCAGAGAAACTCAGGAGAGTTTTCTCCAAGCACGACATCCCAGTGTACTTCAGACCCAGCAACACACTCAGACAGAAATTGGTTCACCCGAAAGACAAAACTCCAAAACACAGACTTAACAACGTGGTGTATGCTGTACAGTGCAGCGAGGAATGCCCAGACCTCTACATTGGAGAGACCAAACAGCCACTTCACAAGCGCATGGCACAACATAGAAGAGCCACCTCCACGGGACAAGACTCAGCAGTCCATCTGCATCTTAAGGATAAAGGTCACTCTTTCGAGGATGCCAATGTTCACATTTTGGACAGAGAGGACAGATGGTTTGAAAGAGGAGTGAAAGAGGCCATCTATGTCCACTGTGAGCGACCATCTTTGAACAGAGGCGGTGGTTTACGACACCAACTGTCTGCCATCTATAATCCAGTTTTGAGTTCCCTCCCCAGACGCCTTAACGCCCACTCACATCCTGGGCCATCTGACCTCAGGAATTCACATAACAAGGTGGGGCCAGGTTTCACAATGAGCTCACCCGAAACCCTGGCTGACTAGGTCCCACACCTGCTTTCACACCTTGGCTCATGTGATTAGAGGATAACCAGGGGGTCCTTTGTCCCTCTTTGGGGGGATACTCCCACTGGGTTTAAATCTGGGACTCTCGGCCATTTGACCTTAGAACTGAAGAAGCTTCTCGGATGAGAGGTGAAACGTCTTCAAGCAATTTAAAGAAGTCCAGACGCTTTTCTTTGCAAACTCCTTTGACTATAGCTTACTAGGGTATATTAGACTTTATAGTTACTATATACAGTAATGGACTTCTATATATTTTACATAAGATTAAAACTTTGGGTGTACGATTCAGATAATTATTTATTAAAAGCTAGACATTTTAAATGAGAATAAGAAAGAAAAGTATGTATTTGTGCCCCCTTTTCCCTGTTCATGCCCTATCGGCCCCCCTGGCTAAACTTTGCTAGATCCGCCCCTGCACAGTTACCAGCCGTCAGCTACTTAGAAAAAGATCCTGGTCTAGAAAGTAATATTAAATACATTCTAACAACAGCTTATCAAGCTTAAATGTGCTGCTGTTGTTCAGCCGCTGGTTTCCTCTTTCTGGTGCAAAGTGGGCCGAAAACAAAGAAGAGAGACGGACTTGCGACAGAAAAGCCGATCAGCTGATCATTGATCAGTTTCATGATTGAAGTAGCAGCAGGAGAGGGAGAGAGAGAGAGAGGCAGTCGCTCCATATATCGGTTGTTAAGCTTAATGCGGGAACACTTTACAAACATTCAGAGATGAACTTACACACTTGCTTTACTTCTCTCTGGGATAACTTCCTCGGAGATGAAATGCCGGTTTGCTAGCGAGGCTACAAATACACACAGCCGCTCTATCACATGACGCACACTGCTCCGACGTGCTACGGTTATGAGCCGAGTTACGCCGTGTCGCAAGTTTTGTGAGGTGCTTTTTTGATATTTAATGGATCAGATTACATTTTTTATTTCTCTCCGATATCCGATCCAGTAATTTACGTCAGTATCGGACCGATACCGATACGTAATATCGGATTGGTCCATCTCTAATACAGACGGACAAAATGGTGGTGGCTAACCAACCGGACATAGTGGTGGTAGACAAACAGAAGAAGACGGCCATAGTGATAAATGTAGCGATTCCCAATGACAGTAACATCAGAAAGAAGGAACACAAGAAGCTCAGGAAATACCAAGGGCTCAAAGAAGAGCTCGAGAGGATGTGGAGGGTGAAGGTAACAGTAGTCCCAGTGGTAATTGGAGCACTAGGTGCGGTGACTCCCAAGCTAGGCGAGTGGCTTCAGCAGATCCCAGGAACAACATCGGAGATCTCTGTCCAGAAGAGCGCAGTCCTAGGAACAGCTAAGATACTGCGCAGGACCCTCAAGCTCCCAGACCTCTGGTAGAGCACCCGAGCTTGAAGGATTGACCGCCCACAGGGGTGAGAGGGGGATTTTTTTTTATGTGGCCATGTATATGTATGAATCTATAAAAATGTATGTGTACAAGATCCTGTCTGTTAAGTCTGGGAGATCATTTCTACAGTTGAATTACTTATATGCAGTTGTGAGTTAGTAATAACTTAATAGCATTTAAGAATAGTATTAACTTAGTAATAGTAAATTAATACTATTCTTAAATAAATAACTGATGTGCACATGCTTTACTCCACATAATCAATTTGTGCCATGCAGGTTGTTGCTGTAGAGACTTTTTCGAATTTAAACAGTCTACCATCCAGTTACACAGCAGCTTGTCGAATAGTATAAATAGCTGGTACAATAGTACACTTCCCCATATAGACATCATTATTATTATGTATTATACAAGTGAGGTGAACACCTCAACAGTTAAGAAACCAGTCAAAACAATGGAATGATGCAGAAAGTCGTCTTTTTTTCTTGATTCCTGTTTCAACATCCCATCTGCATTCACAGTCATCAGTGACAGCTTCTTATCTAGCTAATGAAGCGTAACAAACACACTGATGCAATTTTTACATAAGGTTCACAGTAGCAAATCAGTATGCCAGTTAAGTTCAGTCTTCCACTGAACAAGATATCTTTCATTCATTATTGATGTTGTGTGAGAGGCTCTTTCCCGGAAGGCACCCGAGGATTCCCATAACCAGACACGGCATCAAAGGCTTCCATATAATCTTGTCTTCTTTTTCTCTGACCTATCCGCATCCCGACTCTCTACATTACATGGTTTGTAATTACTGCTTTCCCTTGCCATGCATGTTTAATTATGTCATAACTTATAATCTAACAGTGAGAGCGATATTTGTGATATCCTTATTAAGAATGATTTTTACATTTAAAGGTAAATATTTTGCATAAAAACAGTCTTACTAGGACTGGGCGATATGACCCACAATTCATATCTCGATATTTTTTAGCTGGATGGCGATATAAGATATATATCTCAATATTTTTTTAAAGCCATAAAGTAAGAATAAAAAGAGAGTTCTTAGTCAAAGCTGTGTCCCAGATGTCACACAGGCACTTTTATTAACATACAGCATAGATGTAACATGAGAAAAATACTCAGAAATATATTATCAGCATTTATTAATAAATAAATAAAAACTATGTTGTTTTTGTGCATAACAAAAAGCTCACAATTGTGCAGTCAAAATGTAAACTAACAGACGCTGAGCATAATAACACAGACAGATTTCACAGCTGCTCTGTTCCCAACTTCTACTGCGTGACTGACAGCCTGGAGTTTGAAATCCTCTTTGTAACCATGTCTCTGAACAGGAGCCATTTATGGTCCTTATACACACACAGTACGGTAATATTACGTTGAAGCACAGTACGTATCACTCCGCGAGGCTCCTCGGTAGCCGTAATGCTCCAACAATCCATCAAGCGGTGCAGCTCCGTAGCTTAGCAAAGTCGTACTAAAACATTTTTTGACAGATTGCTGAGCGCTGTGTATCACATAAAATCGGTTCGCGGTCATCAAGCACAACCAGAATTCATATATAAGGCGTACTGTCGATTTTTGAGAAAATGAAAGGATTTTAGGCGCTGCATGGCGTCAACGGGTTAGCGCGGTTAGCCCATTAACTGTCCAGCCCGACGCATAGGGCAATCTGCGGTAACTCGTTAACGGAGATTTGCCGCGTTAATGCAGTTATGGTGTTAACGTCATTTTAACGAGATTAACGCTACCAGCAGTAAACTAGTAATCTCCAAATGTTTTCTTTTGTCTGACCAGCTCCTCTTTGATAGCTGCCATGTCCATCTTGTCGCTGCCTGCAGGTGAAGCGATGGGAGAGGGGGAGTTGTGTTCAGTGAAGGAGAGGCGAGGCAGAGTAACGTTCCATAGAGACAAAAGTGGACGAAAGAGAGGCAAACTTGCAGCTCCACAAGTATAATTATAACGTAACATAGACTATATTGATATAAACGATAGATTATAGATAGATCGATAGATCACATCTTATATCTCATATAAAAATATATCGATATATTTAAAAACTTGATATATCGCCCAGTCCTAAGTCTTACTATACTGTACATGAGCACATTATGCATCTAAAATAGTTATGTGGACTGATGCTGTGTTGACATCACTTATGTAGGGAATTATGTATGTGTTGTGTCTCATTTTCACATTTTTTAAACATATGGGTGTTAAAATCAGAGAATACCACAATCTCTGTGTGTGTTTATTTGTAATGGTTAACTTAGAGCCTAAAGCTAAGCTGAAATTTAATAATTTCTCTGTGTCCATAAACAAATACTTAAATGTGTTTAAAAGGAAGACTTGGCACAGCCAATCACTGGAAGTGCTTTGTTTCTAGAAGGATTGATGTCATCATTTTAATAGAGCTTCTCCCGAGCTCGTTATTGCAAAGTAAAAAGAAAACACATTCTTTCATGTTTTCTTTTCTCCCGTGTTTTAGGGTGTTAAAAGTCCAGCCTTTTAACATTTATGTTGTCAAATGTTACCGTATTTTTCGGACCATAAGCTGCACCAGATTATAAGGCAGATTAAGCGAAACAAAACAGTCAGATAAGTCAAACTTTACTCAACTCATTCTTCTTGCTTCCTCCACTTCTGTACCATTGATTCATTAATGCTGTATTCTATCACAGCTGCTCTATTCCCATGTTGTTGCAGTATATTAATGACTAACCTGGTATTGTGGATGGATTATCTCAGTTGTTCTCCTGACTGAAGTTTGGTCCGTTTACAGCATCCTGCCATGAGATTGCATTTGTCCCTAACCATCGGGAACCCTCACGTTAACTTTTTTTTTTTTTTTAAAGTTAGCGTTCATCCTCCAGCTTCACTGTGTTTGTTATGCTAACAAAGCTGTGTCGCTAGCAGTCACGTAGCACGTCATTATATACCAGCTAGCCCAACTTCAGTAACCCTACAAACGTCACTGCTGTTTAGTTTTCTGTCTTCATTTATGTTGGAAGTGATAGCAGAGCTGTACGTTTGAATTTTTCAGAAATCTCTCAGTCAGAACATGCTATATCATGTTTAGGTGGAAACAAGCAAGCTAACTTCCTGCTAACTTCTAACTCTGTTAAATTTAATAAATCCTGTTTTCATGGATGCCTGGATGTTAAACTTAATTGTTACACCTGGTAAAGCAGCAATGCTGATCATTTTATTAAAGATGAAAGAATTTAGACAGTTTTTAACTCTCAGTGATGCTGCAGTGTTCGTTTGACTTTGGGACCTGAAGCGGACGGAGTTTTGGACCCAGATTACTCCTCGAGGCTCCTGACTACGGTAGCTGTAATGCTCCAAAAATCCATCAAGCGGTGCGGCTTCGTAGCTTAGCAAAGTCGTACTAAAACATTTTTGACAGATTTTTGAGCGCTGTGTACCACATAAAATCGTTTCGAGGTCAGTAAGCACAACCAGAATTCATACATAAGGCATGTAACTAACAGTGAAGTATTCCAATGTTTTTCCTTGTGTTTATATTTGTAAGTTTCCTTTAACCGTGAAACTTTGTTTTGTAATTGGCGGTAGCGGACGTAATGTGCAGCATGGACTGAGTTTGTGGTGACACAAGAGCAGTGAAGCATGGCGCTCTGTGAGTTCTGCTGCATCGTCCTACTGCCTTTAAACTGGACTTAAGTTTTAAAGAACATATAAGGAACGGACTTTCTCCCGTTTGGCTACAGCAGGCAATGAGGTGTGTTCAGGGTGCCTCTGTTAATTTGAGTTTCAATGAAAGTGCAGTGAAAGTGCCATAAAAAGGCATTTATGTGTCTATACCTTTGTTTGGGTTTACTGTGATAAGAGTGTTATTGTAAACATGTTGCTGATTGTAATTGTTTTGTTTGGGTAGTTCTCACGATGATGATGATGATGACGACGCTGAGTGATCTTGTCGTCAACCATTGAATAAATCATCTGTAAACAAGAACTTGTCCGCGTGGTGGCTGACGGGAGCTACAAGGCATACCGGATAATAAGGCACACTGTCAATTTTTGAGAAAACTAAAGGATTTTAAGTGTGACTTATAGTGCGGAAAATACGGTATATAAATGAAGCTTATGCGTAAGTTCAGTAAGGAAAATCTGTAATCACTGCTGCTTTCTTAGGTGTTCAGCTGCTCGTCTGTTCGTTACACCATTACCACTTTCCCACGATGTCCAACACAATATTGATATCATTACTCTAGTCCAGTCACCTTCTTGCCCACCTTATTTCAGCCAGTCAGCGTCCACTCAGATTAGTTTACAAATGTTTCGTCTTTCTCCCCTTCAGTCTTTCCCTTAGAGCTCCATCCAAGCCTTATCGTCACCACCACCATCAAGACCTCAGTAAAACATGTTAAATTCTTCCAAACTGAGATCTTCTTATTAAATGAATCTATGATTTTTTTTTTAATATCTTTGTTTTAGGACACTTTGTTGGTTTGGGGTCACAGTGTAATTTGGTTTCCTCTGTGTGCCATATTTGTTTTCTCAAGTCTTCTTAGTTTTGTTATCTAGATTTTAGTTTCCTTACATTCCATCTCTTGTTTCTGTTAAAATGCCTCCCCTGTGTTTCTCATGCATTCTAAGTCAGTCTTGTCTCCGTGTTTGTTTACCTTTCTGTCTTTGTGTTGAGCCTTAGACCTCTAAATTTCATCATAGAATCCCTTAAGATAAAAATTGTAGTAATAGCAGTGTCTGACATTGTCTTTTACAGTAATGTTAATATTTTCCTATATTGTCTATTGAAGACCGTATAGCATAGCTGGACTGGCCATTGGGCACACTGGGCATTTGCCCAGTGGGTCGATGATTTTTTTTTTTTTTTTTGGTAACGGTATAAACAATGAAAGGCGGTGGACTGGCCAGATGCTGGCCGATGTGTAAAATGAAAAAATAACTCAGTTGTTTGGTGGTGGCTATGGCGGAGCTTCCACAGAGGCCAGCAGGTGGATGAGGGAAGGGGAGGCAGGAGGAGGAGAGACCCGAGGCTGTCGCCGGTCCGAGTGTCAGGTGAACTAAACTTCAGGTAAGAAGTTATGACCTGCAGTCTATCCGGGTCAGATATAAACCAAGTTTAGGTGGAGTTTATTTTCCTTGTGCTGACTTTTTACAGTCAGTTACAATAACTCGTACTGCGTACTAGCTAGCATGACGGAGTTTCTATACAGCTGGGTGGGTGCTATGATGTTACTGATAGTGAACTTTATTTTATTCATAAGGTTAGTTAGTAGAGTTGCCAACCGTCCCGTAAAAAACGGAATCGTCCCGTATTCATAGAAAATATTACGCATTTCGTATTGAGCTGAAAAGGAACACAGTTTGTCCCGGACTTCAGCTAGAATGAAAAAAAGACACAAAGCTGAGTTTTTCTGTCATTACGCTGCACAGCTGCCTCTTCTTCTCTCATTCTCTCCCCTCCCTCTCCTGTTGCTACTTCAATCATGAAACTGATCAATGATCAGCTGATCGGCTTTTCTCTCTTGTTTGTTAACTCCCACTTTGCACCAGAAAGAGGAAACCAGCGGATGTCGTGCTAAACAACAGCAGCATGTTTAAGCTTGGTCAGCTGTTGTTAGGATTTATTTAATATTAATTTCTACTATCAGTTGATGTTTGCTGGAGCCACAGCTGTAAAAGCTGCTGGTCATGATGTCGGTTTGGATATGTGGTGAGAGGGAAACATGCAGATGAAACCAGGAGATGTCCTTACTGAATCATCAGAGCTGAACAGGTGATGGAGAAACAGGTTTACCTTTTAGGTGACATGAATGAGTTGAAGGGAAGTTATGAACTGTTTCTGAGAGACAAATAACACCAGGATCCTTTGTAGCTGACAGCTGGTAACTGTGCAGGGGCGGGTCTAGGAAAGTTTTGCCAGGGGGCCAGGTAGGGCATTAACAGGGAAAGGGGGGCACAAAGAAATACTTTTCTTACTTATTCTCATTTAAAATGTCTGGCTGTTATTAAATAATTATCTGAATCTTACTACCAAAATTTTTATCTGATGTAAAATGTATAGAAATCATACATATACCAACACCAGTGTACATCACTGTCACAATAGCGTTTGTTTTCATTCAAAGGCTTTATGGCTTTTCCTATAATACCTGGTGGGCCGGTCTCTAGTCAAAATGCCCGGGCCGATTTTTTGTCCCAGTTCAGCCCTGCCGTATAGGTTAGAATGAAAAACGAGTTAACTGTCCAGTGTTGCGTTGCTGCGGTTAAAAGGAGATAAAGAGTTAATTTCATGATAAAACACATTTTCCCCGAAACATAGCAAAAGTGCAAATTGTTATGTGTCTGCTTTTTATCTGTTCTCTAGATCACTATAGATTTTTAGCTTATTGTAGCTTTAAGACTGACTAGTCTGCTTCTATATCATTTGTTGACAGCCAGGGAGGTGATGGCTACTTTATTATTTTAATTTGTTAAACATTTTAATTGGGGGTTTTCAGAATAGCTCCAGATCCAGCTGAAAGTAATTTAAAAGGATACCTCACCTTACTCAACAGCACTGTGTCTGCTGTGGAAACCTTCAACAGTCAACCAGGATCTGATGTGTTCAACCAATATAGACACAATAACCAAAAAGGCCCAGCAGAGCATATACTTCCTGTGTCAAAGCAGGAAGTTCAACCTGCCTCAGGAGCTGTTGATCCACTTCTACTCTGCAATAATCCAGTCTGTTTTCTGCTTATCCATCACTGTATGGTTTGGACCGGCTACCAAACAGGCTGGCGGTGCCCGATGGTGGAGCTCATCGGGCACCGCCAGCCTGTTTGGTAGCTGGAGCTGATTGCCTTTATCAGCAACCTCCGTATTTAATTGTGTGGCTGAGCTTCAGTCGACGCTGGGTCGTTGAGTTTACTCATCAGTATAGCCGTGGATCGTTTGTGAAAACTTTGTGTGTGTTTGGATTGCCATATGAACTAATGTGTGTTTCTTCACTCGGAGTTTGTCACGGGAGCGGAGCCACTGTACAGACTGGAAGTTGCTGTTACACAATGCACACCACGGACACGAGCCCTGTGCGGGATTTGGGAGAAAATGCCACGGGAGCCACAGTGCTGGGATTTGCACATCGTTGTTCACTGTTTGCCACTGTAACGTCCTGCGTTTGGGTCCGCTCATTACCTCAGACCTGACATAAACCGAGTACAATTATATTCCTGGTTATATTTATTCTTTACTTTTTATTTTACAAAGCTAGCAAAGCTGCTTACTTCAACCCTGATATTGTCTTACAGGTAAAAGAATGATTCCAAGTCACTTCCTCACAGCAAGGATAACAGCTAATTAACATAAGTTTGATATTGATCAGGTATCAGCAGAAACTGGTACTGGATCAGAGCAGAAAAAACTGAACTGGTTCATCTCCAGCATAATCCTTCAGTGTAAACATGCTGTAACACACCTGTCACCAGCCCATGTTAACCCAGACGATAGAAACAAGTACATTTCTACAAATCTCTCTTTTTTTAAAAACAAAAACACACAAATGCAAATTTAGTAGGTAAAACTGTAAATGTTGAATAACAGAGAATTCTATACTGTAAGAAATTATGACCAACTGGCAAACAAATACCATGACCGCATGTCATGGTATTTGTTTGTGTGTTTGGAGTTTATTTTTTCTAGAGCAGGACTCCAGGATTGCACACCATTTCAGTCTTAATTTGACATCATTGCCTTTAAACACCAAACTGATGTGAGCCTAAACAGAGGGAACCTTAACAAAGTAAAGACATTCACAGCTTATCTCATACAAAGAGCTGAAAGAGGCTAAGACAAAAAAAAATGATGCAACATTTATAGAGCTGTACTGAGGCTGGAGGGAACCAAAACAGCCTGTTTGGTGCAGATATGAAACGTAATCCTGTGTGCCCAGTGTCTGAGTAAGTCTGTACTTAGATGTTTCTGTTTTGGTGAACTTTGTTAGGATATTCTGTTTTAAAAGTAAAGTTTGGTAGGCCATCTCTGCCATTTTCTTCCTGTTTTGTGGCCGGCCAGTAAGTTTAGACATTGTAGTTTTGTGTTTTTAGATAAGAATTGTTTTTATTTTTAGACAGGATGGGGAATATTTGTTTTGGCCTTGGAGACCCTGAAGTCTACAGCTTCCTTTCTGTTTAAGTCAAGTGTGAAACACTGAACTTGTGAAAACAAAAAAACGATCTGGCGGCATTGTGGTTAACACTGTTGCCTCACAGCAAGATGGTCCTGAGTTTGATTCCACCACCTTGCCGGGGGTCTTTCGGTGTGGAGTTTGCATGTTCTCCCCATATCTCTGTGGGTTTTTCCAGCTTCCTCCCACAGTCCAAAGATATGCGGTGGGGATATGTTAATTAATAACACTAAATTGGCCATAGGTGGCCATGGTTGCGACAGACTGGCGACCTGTCCACAGTGTACCCTGCCTATTGCCCTATAACAGCTTGGATAGGCTCAACCCCCCCACCCCCACCCCGGTGACCTTGACAGGGATAAACAGAAGAGAAGTTTTAAGTAGTGGATTGCTATATTTATTTGATACATTTTGTGTATAACGTAAATATAGACTGTGCCTCCTAGACTTCCATACTAAGGGTTGTGTGTCACAATAGTATGTCTGCTAGCTAAAGGCATAGCTGGAATATTTTCCAGCAAGAGAAAAGATTGTGAGATAACTTCATTCAGAGACTGAAGATAAGGACGGAAGAAGAGTGGTTATATTGAAAGATAGGACTGCTCAGTGCCATCTGATAAACTGAATATTTAAAGCTTCATTTAATGTCCTTTTTTCAATCACATACTGGATTTGTATATGATGTGAAGGCATGTTTTGCATTTATGAAACATCCCAGAAAAATTAGATATACAAAGTTTCTGTTATTCAAATGTTGCATGAAAATACATGGGAGTTTAGTGCAGGATAAACAAGTTAGCGTGACTTCCTTTGATGACTTCACAGTAGAAGTCTATGATGCACTGGTACACAGTGGCTGTGGTGTTTATGGTCAGTTTGGTTGCATCGTAACAGAGATTCATTTGAATTTAAGTGGATAGCACTGATTTTAACCGTTATAGTAATTATATACCATCTAGTATAAAGACAATATAGGATGAAAATCAGCCAAGATAGCTTAGCTGGGAAACATCTGTTTACATCTGGTTTAAGTCATTGTGTAAATCCATAAGAAGCAGTAAACCTCAGAGCAGCAGCAGAGGTCAGATGATCAAAGCCTGTACACAAAGAAAACCTGCTGGATCGCTCGATAGAAATTATTGCAAGTTGTGATTATGTTTGGCACGCAGACATACTACAGCCAATTTCAGGGTTCCCCTACCTGCCAAGACCCACTTTTTTGTTAAATTAATATAGCAAAAAGAATGACTTTTTAATTTCTTACTTTTTTCCTTTTATTTGAATAAAAAAGTTGAATCAGCAGTTTTACTTTTATCAGAGTATTACTTAACGCAAGTATCATTACTTGTAATTATTAAGAGCAGAATTTTGCAACCTCTGAATTCTTCAGTTTAACTACTCAACTAACCAAGAACCTCTCATGTCATAAGGCTGAATGCATTTCACTGAAGACACTGAGTTTAGTGTTACAAGAATTCAACAGAACTAAGAAAGAGAAGCGAGGCGAAGCAGCAGCTGCTTCTCTGAAACTCAGCCAGCACTTCTGTGGAGTGGAGCAAGTCACACTTCAGAATGTCACATAGCACCCTAACAGACCGCCTCCTATCCCTGAGAGCATTTTGCCATCTGCTGACTGTTACTGGTAATCACATGACCAATCACATTTTATATGCAGCTTTTACATCATTTCCTTAGGGATCATTAAAGTATTCTGATTCATATATAGTTAAGGCACACGGTGCATAACAATATGACTCGTGTCATCCATGAAGAAAAAGTCACATTTGAAAAATCCATGATCCATGTGATGGAGTTATAGAAGGAAAAGTTCAATGAGGAATAGGAGATGCACATTTGAGTCAAATTAAAATGTATGGAATAATTAAAGATCTTTCATTTTGGCACAGGGCTCAACATAAAGGCGCTGAAGAAACATTGCTGATGGAATTAAGCACATTATTAATGCAGGCTTACTCCAGGCTATTGCACCGCTGATGTTATCCTTTGATATCTTCCAAAGTCATTAATATTGAATCGTGTAGCTGAAGTCTTAATCACCAGCTTCACTGCTGTACTGTATAAAGGAGCTGTTTTTTTTTTCTGGTGGTAATAAGTCGGAGGCACTATCAAACCAACCATCATTTAAAGCTAAAACTGCCATTGACTTTGAAATTCCCACTGACAGCATGCCATTCTGTCATGGCTCCCCACCCCCTCGATGGCATTTCACAGAGGACAATGCTGCTGTGCGCATACAAGTGGGTTAATTAAAAGATTCATAAGTCAGTCTGAGAACATTGACATACTGGAGAGCGATTTCAGCATTAGAAAACATCAAAGGGTTTAAACTCCAGGCATGAAAAGCAAGGGAAATGAGCTTTCACATTGAGAATAGCCTCCAAACCCTGCAGGAAGAGAGGAGCCTCTCTTTGACTCTCAGGTACCGAGAGCTTACAACTATGTCCTCATACCCCCACCTGCTCCCATGAGGAGGGGATGGGGGATGAGAGCAGACACACTCAGTGTTAAGAAATGAAGTTATGATATTGTTGTGACTGTTTTCAAGACAAATGTATGAATAAATACATTTATCCAGGGCTTTCTTTTTTCTTTTTGTTGAAATCAGAATTAAATTCTTGGCTTGAAAGCACTCTGAATGAATGAATGGGCATGCTGGGTGGGAGTGATGCTGCACATCACATCATGAGGTGATGCAAACCTGCACTTCCCCTGATGGACCGTTTCACAGTCAGGAGTGGGCTGCAACAGGTAAATGCCATCATGGTCATCCCCATGAACATCAACATCATCATTACTGTACAAACCATCTCCACCAGTGCACCGCTGTTGACCACCAGACCACCTCAAATATTACATTATTTTTAAAAATGTTAAATCTAAAATATCAGGGATGCCGCGACGCACAATGTGACCAAGTCTCCGGATCCATCACTTCCCGGCGGCGCCAAAACAAACCGGTCAGGTGCCCGGTCACAAGAAATCAGGGTCCCTCTGTGACCCACTTAACAGAATAATTAACAGCAGCATATTGCTCAGAACTTTTCAATAGCTCTTCGCACCAATGTTTAGAATTTCTCATAGAGAAACTTACCCCCGTCGCGCAGTTGCTCTCGGTGTGTTTAGTACAAATGGGCGTCCTATTTTTTAATTTTCTTTTTTCCCCCGCCCTCAGCCACGGCACCTTTGCCTGAACGCAGCCGAGCAGGGAAGAGTGGAGGAAGTGAAGTCCTTCTGCCAAAGGCTGCTGCACCCGACCTGATGGCGCGCAGCTGCGCCGCGCTGCCGCAACATGGCAGCACCGGGTCTAACCCCGCGTGACGGAGTGACTGACACCGTTCACCACATGACGAGAGCCTTTAGGTGGTGCTTTAACCCAAAGAGTTCATCTTCAACTTTAACATCTGAAGGTCACGTTTATTTAGAAATTCTGAATTTAAAAAATCATTATGTACGAAAAAAAGGCGGCTGCTGTTAGTCTGGGCTGTCATGCTGGGTTGTAGAGTGGTTACCGTAGATTCTTTATAGCACCTAGTATGTGCCACTTGTTTGTATAAATGAGGACTTATAAAATTCCACACAGGCATTCAGCACTAACGTTTTTCTGTTACTGCTGTTCTGAGTCCTTCAGCTAAAATTACAAATAAATAAAAGGGAAACCTTTTCCCCTTCTTAATTTTCTCCCAAACCTTATGCGAGTGGAACTACGCTAGCTACAGGTTGGCAGATCGATCGATAGTATTCATACTGGTATCAGTATCAGATTGATACTAACACAGTTGGATTGATACTTTGTTTTTATCCTCAAAAGCCAGTATGTATCCAACTGTTCATCGATCTATCCATTCTCTTCCGCAATTCAGGGTCACATGGGGCCAGAGGAGTCCATCGGAGCTCAGGGCGAGGGGCAGGGTACAGCCTGGACAGGTCATCAGTCTCTGGCAGGGTTAGCAGACAGAGACATTAACATTCACACCTAAGTGCAATTTAGAATCACCAGTTAACCTCACCCCACTGAACTGTGTTAAATACATTTTATTATCTATATTTATATATATATTTATAGCACACTTAAACAACAGAAGCTGACCCAAAGTATCTAAAGACAGGCACATTTACATTCCAGGTCTCTAAAAACACAAAGTATGACTATATAAGAAGATGGTGTTAACTAATTATTTTGGGTAGTTAAATTTACAACACTGTTATGGTTTTGTTCATTAAAATATGTTCGGAATTTGGCCAGTTCACGATGATTCAGCTCATAAATCACAGCACACCGCTCTCCCCTACATAAGCTCCCTTTTTAGGTTAAAAGTATCCATATTGGTATCAGTGTCAGCAATACTGCTCTTAATTTACTTTTTATTGGATCGATACTAAAGTTTGCAGTATCGCACGGCACAAACACTAACTAGAGATTCTGCATATAGCAGAGGTGGTCCGCGATACAATTATATCCGTTCCATTTGAACATTTCATATATGAACTGATAAGGGTGACATATATGTAGGGATGGGTTCTGACATAAACGGTAGTAACCAGACCGAAAAGCAGCGCACATTTCGGTGCTTTTTTTTTCCTGAGCCAATTCTAGCCAATCATTTTACCTTTGCAAGCGTAGTAGGCGGGCCCAGGTACGTACGTTCTTTTAGAGCAGAGCTACAGATTAAAAATGCCCAAGGCGAAGCGGTCAAAAGTCTGGCTGTACTTCACAGCAAAAGATGCAAACTCAGCAGCCTGCAACAAGTGCTTTAAGCTGATACTGTGATACTGTCAAAGGAGGTAACACCTCAAATCTGATGGAACACCTGGCGACGCATAGCGTTTTCTTTTAAAGCCGAGAAATGCGCCGTGTTTGACACCGTGCACATCTACTGCGGGTGTGGTGCCTGTTATCGGACCCGGAGTTAGCAACATCCCCCAAAAACCCGAAGAGTAGAGTCCTGGCCCCTAGCCCTGTCAGCGTAGCAGAAATGATGACGGATGATGATGGCAGCAGCAGCCGTTCTCCTCTGCGTGAGTAGCTTCATGTTGTTCGTGTGTAATTTACGTTGAGTACGCTAACCACATTATTACATTAATGCATGTAAGGTGAACTAGCAAACACCGTCGTAGTTACATGCGGCTGTCTTCTTGTTTGATGGCAGATGCTCCCTTCACCCTGGCCAAAAAGGCTAAAATGACCTGCTGATCGGTCACAGCAGCCAGCATCAGTTCGGCGGCCTCTACACCCCTTTCTCATATGATGTTGAGTTAAAGCTGAGCACAATGATGTGTATAAGAAAACTGGAAAAGGTCTAAATGTAACAAGAGACATGAAAATGGAAATTCTAGACAGGCTGGCACAAGAGATATTTTCATAAAAGGCTACCCTGACAGACATGAAATAGAAACATCCCTGCCTTAGGGAGCCTACAGCATATGATCACTGGACAACAAGCATGAAATACAAGCTGGGAAACTACCAATCAAAGCTGCACCAAGCTGGCTATAATGAGGTCCATGTAAAACAGAAAAAGGCTGAGGGATGAAGATGCAGATCCTGAAATAAATGATGATAAAGCATTGAAAGGCCAAAGATGCATCTTGATTGGCGCAATGAAAGAAGGAGGAAAAGACATGCATTTCATCAGATAAAAGATGGATCTCATGTTCCCCCTCAGGAGGAAGGAGATTGTCGAGATGGAGACTGCGGTCTCTGAAATCCAGGAGACATGGCCTGTCCCCTGAAGAACAGGCGAGACAGATTTTTACATTTCATACTCATCATTTCATTAATGTTGATTCGGTTGTTTATTATCATTGGAGAGAATATTCCAATTAGTCATTAAATATTTTTATGCTTTTGTTTTTACAGATTTGTATTCCTCCTGTGTCAGGACCTGCTGGGACATTTATAACATCTTTCCACTAGTACCTACTCGACTTGACTCTGTTCAGTTTATTACATTTTCCATTACAACTGAGTACCACCTCAATGGGCGTGGTGTCACTATAGCAGCTAAAAGCCCCGCGACACAAACATAACACAACAATGGAGGGCGTAGAGTCGATGGTACAGCTGTTGCTCTGTCTATCTGGTGGTTTTGACTTTTGTGAAGGAGTCCCTCTCATGACTCATGACTATTTTCCTCCACTGCTGAAAGTGTACTGTGCCAGACAGAGGGCCTATGGTCAACACATGAAGGACCTCTTGGATAGACTCGATTAAGACCAAGGGACGTTGGTAAGCGATCTGTGGCCACTACAAAGACCTCAGCAGGTCTGAGCTTATGTATAAATTCATATTTAGTTAGTTTGTGTCACATGGAGGCATCAGAGCAAGCTGAAAATAAATATCCTCTTGCTATGGTTAGCGTTAGTTCTGTTGTACTTTGAGCATAAAACAATGTCATTCATTTGAAACTGTGTCTCTGACTATCTGATGATAGTCTGTCTTCTGTTCCCTGATTTAAACCAACTTTGAGAGAATTTTATCTCCCTTTAAATCCTAAAAGCTTTACTGTGTTAAGCAGTTAAACAGTTTAGTGGCGGTTCAAGTATTCACCTGACAGGTGTATTCACTGTTGTTAGACGATTAACTGAAAAACAAAAACAATAGTAAAAAATGAATTCAGACACTGTCCAGGGTTATTTGAGTAAAGATTACATTAATAATATACCACAGTAATTAACTTGGACGCTCAGTACAGTTACAGTGAGGTGCTTTAGCATAATAACTGGAGGAAAATAATCAGAGCATTAAAACGTGTGTAAACGTATATATTCAGAGATACAGTATACACTTGTTCTCTTCAGGTACTGCAGATGCACAGGGTGCCTCACATATTGCACTGCTTGCCACTGACTTCCTAATGTACCCCCCCCCCCACCCACCCCCAGCCCATCCCACTGCCCATTCAGTGGCAAAAGATGATGCTGTTATCAACATTAAGGGCTGAGAGTGCATTCCTCTTCCTAGGAACATTATCTGAGCCCTACTGCAGACAGCCAGAGAAAGGAAAGAGTGATTGCAGCAAAGAGGGAGAAAACTCCTCTTTTTGATGCCATATCAACTTGGCACTACTTATCACTCCCATTTGCTGCTGAGCCAGACTATTACCAGAGTGGCTTTATTCACATAGTTCCGACACTCAATTAGTCTCCCACACCCACTTGCTCTGTAGAGCTCGGCACCAGAGACCCACAACAACAGACACGGAGCAGGGAAATGCAGATGAGTTGGCCCACATCAACAGATCAAAGCTCAGTGTTTTGAGAAAAATTCACACCTCGCTTGTGTCTGAGGGAGCGATTGCTTTGTACAAAATAAATGAGGAGTCAGGTCTGTGTCAGTTCAGTATTTACACTGTGATAGAAACAAAAACATAAATAGTGTATATCTGACGTACCACACAAACATTGACCAGCTATATAACTGCTTCACCACATAGTTATCCAGTCATTCAGTGATATGACAGCCAGTCCTGAAACAACAGATTCAGATGTAGCCCAGAAACATTAAAGCACTGCTGAGGTTTTTCAAAGGATTACAAACCAGGTAACATCCATTTTTCTTTTTTACATGCCTATATTTGTATATTTGATCTATTTCTGTGGGTTTGTTAGCACCCTTCTCCTTCTATACAGCTGGATAAGGCTCCAACACCTCCACTGCCCAGAACTGGAGTGAATGAATGAATGAATTATTAGGATTTTATTGAATTGTTGTGATCTTGTGGATTATCTATTAACCCTTTCACACACAGTGGTCACTACAGTGGACAGCTATTCAAAGGCTGTTTTCTTGTATTTGTGTCAGTGTTGCACATAAACCACTACATTGGACACTGATGTGTCACTCCACAGCCTGCCACCCACTGGCTGTTTAATGTTACTATAGAATGACGCGTTTCATTGTAATTATTGTTATTTAACCCTGTCATACATGAATTATGACAACCTCAATCAGGATTTTTTCTTAACTACTTTATTCATCTTTATTCATCTTTTAATGCCTAAAGATGAATAAAAATATTTAAGAAAAAAATCCTGATGTCCTGATGTCATGCATGAAAGGGTTAAGCTACACTGCTCAAAGATTAAAGCAAGGCTTCATAAATACAAGGATCTCAGTGGAGAAAAATCATTCTGGATATATTAACTGGGTAATGTATGCCACATTATTTGATGGAAAATTATCAACCTACAGAGGGCTGAATTCACAGACCAAAAATCAACATGCAGGCCTATCTGTTTTGCCAAAATGTCATTCCAGCAACTCAAAATGGTCTCAGCAGTTTATATGATGGTATGCAAAATCCAATTCTTCATCCTTTATGAACTGCTCATATACTCCACATAAGGCCACACATTATTGTACACCAGGAGGAACCAGCGTAGGGTTGCCTAGCCTGTATAAGTCTGTGCATCCCTCCATGGATATACCTCACTGACCCATCACCAAACTGGTCATGCTAAATGATGTTACAGGCAGCATAACGTTATCCACAGGGTCTTCAGTCCCCTTCACGTCTGTGACCTGTGCTCAGAGCGAACCTGCTGCCATCTGTGAAACACAGGGCACCAGTGGAGGACCTAACAATTCTGGTGTTCTATGTGAAATGCAATCAGGTTCCACAGTACAGGGCTCGCTAGAAGATGTTGGGCCCTCAGGCCACCTTCATTGTTTGATCAGAGATATTCACACCAGTGGCCTGCTGGAGGTTATTTTGTAGAGCACTGTTCCTCCCTTTCTTGGGTGTTCAGGGGTCAGGGTTGTCACCAAGAATGGCTCAGACCTCGCAGAACTGCTTATATGGCTTTTACTTACAGAATGTGTGTGAACTCTTCTTTTTTTGTTTCTTTGCATTTTGTAAAAATCTTTAGTAGATATACTTTAACCTTAACTCTGTGGGGCATGATTACAAAGGTTTCACATCAGTTAAAACAGAGGAAATCATGTGAAATCTGTGGCTATGATGGATGACTTTGTGCCTTGGTTTTATCAAACTCTGGCTGATGTAATTGGGTCCTCCTTTGGGTCTGGGGAGCTTTGAGGTAGGGGTGGACAGGAGAGCAATAAGTACAGGAGTCTCGATACAGAGACTGAACCATGAATGCATCATCACAGAAACAGAAGAATTTATCACCATCAGATGAAAATACTGACAGTGGAGGTTTATCAAAGGCCCCAGCATTCGTGAGTTGCTCACTTCATCTCAAATTCAGAAACCACATGTGTATCCATCTCCTTCCTTCGCCCTTTCTGGATTTTCCCAACCTTTTCACTGTGTCGCAGTAGTTAAATGACATTGTTCCAAGCTTTTTTGTCGAGAACAACACCCCTCATTTCAAATGGATGATGGTCTATGTTCACCCTGTGGTGCATGATTTCTTATCTTTGTCGGCAGGCAGTGGTATAAACTCACCAGGCACCAGAGGACCATCTATTTGCACTACAGCTCAGGGGAAGAGGTCAGTGTGAGGGCATCCCAGGAAACAATAAGACAGAGCAAATAATGACACAATACAATAGAGTCCTCTGAAAATGGCTGAATTGTCATCAGGGTTATCATATGTTGGGAAACATTGTGACAGAGATACGGAAAACAAGTACTCCCCCTAGTGTTGAAACATAGCTGGTCTGATCATACTTTATAAACCCCACCTTCAGCAGCATGATGATGCAGTGGACTAACACTGTTACCTCACAGGGTCTGAGTGTCCAACCACCTTTCTGTGTGGATGTTGCATTTATATGCTTTTTCATTAAAACTAGATTCTTCAAAGAGTCTGAAGACATTTATTTTAGGATAACAGCTGATTGTAAACTGGCCCTGTGTGGTGTTCGCTCTCTCTCCCCAGTACCCCTGTGTTAGACTCTATCTGCTACATATCTATCATGGACAATTACAAATAGGGAACTAAATAATTTTGTTCACCACACACTAACAGAACAGCTTCACTGAACTCTACCATTGACTCTCCCGGGAACCAAGTCTGTGGAAGTCTACTACAAAATGTATTCCTTTGTTTGCTGTTGTAATGATGAAGCTGAGTGTTGTCTAATATGTCGGTGCAAGATCTCACATATGCACATTTACACTACCAGTCTAAGGTTTGGACACAGCTTCTCATTTAATGGTTTCTGAGGTCATCACCTGAAATGGTTTCCAACAGTCTTGAAGGAGTTCCCAGAGATGCTGAGCACTTGTTGGTCCTTTTGCCTTCATCCCAAACCGTCTCCACTGGGTTTAGGTCAGGTGACTGTGGAGGCCAGGCCATCAGGTGCAGCACTCCATCACTCTCCTTCTTGGTCACAGAGCCCTTACACAGCCTGGAGGTGTGTTTGGGGTCATTGTCCTGTTGAAGAATAAATGATGGGATGGCATGTGGCTGCAGGATGCTGAGGTAGCCATGCTGGTTCAGTCTGCCTTCAGTTTTGAATAAATCCCCAACAGTGTCACCATCAAAGGCCCCCACACCATCACACCTCCTCCTCCTGCTTCACGGTGGGAACCATGCATGTAGAGACCATCGTTCACCTTTTCTGCCTCACACAAACACACGGCAGGTGGAACCAAAGATCGCAGATTTGGACTCATCATCAGATGAATGTATCCTCAGCAGCAGAGGGGACTCTTGGTCTTCCTTTCCTGGGGCGTCCTCATGGGAGCCAGTTTCATTGTAGTCTTGATGTTTTGTGCGACTGCACTTGGGGACACGTTTAAAGTTTTAGCAGTTTTCCAGACTGACTGACCTTCAGTTCTTACAGTAGTGATGGACTGTTGTTTCTCTTTACTGAGCTGATTGGTTCTTGCCATAATATGAATTCTAACAGTTGTGTACCAACCTGACTGCTGCACAACACAACTGATGGTCCCAACCCCATTAAGAAGGCATAAACTCCACAAATGAGCCCTGACAGGCACACCTGTGAGGTGAAACCATGTCAGGTGACTGCATCATGAAGCTTATTGAGAGAAGGCCAAGGGTCTGCAGGACTGTCAACAAAGCAAAGGGATCTAAAATATAAGACATATTTTGAGTTATTTTTCAATTTTTTCTTTGCTACATAATTCTTCAGTTTGTATAATGTGAAATAAAAACAGAAGCACTGAACATTATAACCTCTGAGATGGGGACTTTGGTTTGGGTGAAAAAGAAATGGTTGGACACAAAACTGGAAGCAAACCAAGAATGCTTGAAAAAAACTAGAAAGAAAACAGGTGGAGGACAATGGCCGTCAGCCCAAGATGAGAGACATGTAGAAATTACTGGGCAATCATCCATAAGTGGAATATAACCCAGGCATGAGGGTTAAAGTGATGACATCCTGCTAGGACTTTTAATTTGTAGTTGGAATGTTTTATATCCCCTGCCTGTCTGTTAAATCAATGTGAATTAACAGTAAGGGCTTAATTGCCAGTTTACTAGACCTGGTGAGGTGTGGCTACAGTAAAAGCATGCGTTTGGTGACTTTGGAGAGTCACTTTCAGATTTTATGTTCTTTGGGGTACCAACTGCTTTAGCTCAGCTTATTAAGTAAAAGACCTGGTGTCAGTGCTGACACCAGGTCTTTTGAGTCTGTGAAGTCTGTTTTGTTTTTTGTTTTATCAGTTTTGTTGCTGGGATTTCCTTATATTCTTTTTTGAATTGCCATTACAATCATAACATATGAGGTGTTTCTTTGTTTTTTGCTGTTGTTAATTGAAATATAAAATTTTAGGTTTTTGTAAATAAATACAGACACACTATTTATTCTGACCATATAGATATGAGCTTAGAAATATGAGGTTTGATTCAAGTAATTTTGTGCCAAAAAAAAAATATTTAACAACCCTTCTAATTCCACATTTTTCAGTATTTGAGTGGAGAACAGTTCCTGTGTATCAACACTTGATGGTAGCAGCTGACCATGGATTTCATGTTATAAAGTTTGACACGGTATCACCAGATAAAACCATTTGTACCATAAAGCTGCCACACAAGCAAATAACATATGTGACCACCTCCTGTTTTATATGTGCTTATACCCTTCAGTCAGGAAAGACACTGTCATAAACGATCTGAAGTAAGAGTGTGTGTGTGTGTGTGTGTGTGTGTGTGTGTGTGTGTGTGTGTGTGTGTGTGTGTGTGTGTGTGTGTGTGTGTGTGTGTGTGTGTGTGTGTAACAATAAACAGCAAGATTCATAGATATCTCAATGGGTCAGAAGTCCTACTTGTGTCTTTAATAGATTTGTGGGCTTAATCAAACCCAGCAGATAATAAATGCGACCAATCAATAACCACATGCTTTGAACGTCTTGATGCATTCTCAATCATCCAGGAAAGTAAATCTCCAAAAGTGGAATCTGTTCATCTGGACGTAGCGTTTTGTGGGAGAAACGTTTCGTCACTCATCCAAGTGACTTCTTCAGTCTCAGCTGACTGCAGGTTTCCCCAAACCTTATAAACAGTACATTTGCATAATGACTGAAACCAGCCCACTGAAGGTTCAGATATGTGGATGACACCTGGGTGAAAATCAAATCTCAGGACGTACTACATTTCACGGATCACATTAATTCGGTGAACCGACACATCAAATTCAGCAGGGAGGATATGAAAAGTGGCAGGTTAGCCTTCTTAGACTGTGAGATTTCCATCAGTAATGGGGGACATCTAAAAGCTGACGTGTACCGTAAACCTACACATACGGATCAGTATCTAAGGTTTGACTCTCATCATCCACTGGAGCACAAACTGGGTGTCATCAGGACGCTACAACACAGAGCGAACACCATCCCCACTGACACAGCGGCCAGGGAGGCAGAAGAACAGCACATCAAGAAGGCCCTGAGTAAATGTGGTTATCCCAGCTGGACTTTTGTCAAAGCTGGGAAGGCACCTAAAGAAAGCTCCAGCCGATCCAGGAGAGAAGGACAACCGCTGCCCAGGCGAAAACCTGTAGTGATCCCATATGTGTCAGGAGTATCGGAGCAGCTGAGACGCATTTTTTCTAAACACCGGGTCTCTGTGGCTTTTAAACCCCAAAATACGCTGCGCCAAAAACTGGTCCACCCCAAGGATCGGGTCCCCCGACACAAACAGAGTAACATAGTGTACGCTGTTAAGTGCCAGGAGGATTGCCAGGATTTATACATCGGGGAAACCAAACAACCTCTAGCGAAGCGGATGGCACAACACAGAAGAGCAACCTCATCAGGCCAGGACTCTGCAGTTTATTTACACCTACAGGCCAGTGGACACTCTTTCAATGATGAGGATGTACACATCCTGGACAGGGAAGAACGCTGGTTTGAGCGCTGGAGTCAAGGAGGCCATTTACGTGAAAAGGAAAGACCATCTCTGAATCGAGGAGGGGCCTAAGGGTACATCTGTCACCATCTTACAATGCTGTGATTGCAGCCATTCCCCAACTCTCTGTGAATGGGACTCATGGCCATTGATCAGTGTTCTTTGATCAGTGGGTTTTGGTCAGTGATTGTTGATCAATGGTCATGGGAATTTGCATAATTATGATTAAGGAACTGACCTCACAGCCCATTGTTCCTTCAGTGGGCTGGTTTCAGTCATTATGCAGATGTCCTGTTTATAAGGTTTGGGGAAACCTGCAGTCAGCTGAGACTGAAGAAGTCACTTGGATGAGTGACGAAACGTTTCTCCCACAAAACGCTACGTCCAGATGAACAGATTCAACTTTTGGAGACACATGCTTTGAACACGGTTCCAGAACATAGTTGGGACATATGCCATGTTTCCAAGACCTTGCATAATAGGGCATTGTGTGTCCTCATGTCCACACTTGACATGTTTATTACCTGAGTCAAATACTTTGAAAGATGGAACAATGTCTTACTCTCTCTTTCATTTTGTTTATATTGAAGATTTTAAAAAATACCTTAATCGAATTACAAGATGGTCTTCATGCAGTCAAACATGAAGATTTTCTGTAAGTTGTACAGTTTGTAAGTTTAGTAAATTTATTCATCTAAATGTGTTTAGAAATTAAATATGACAGCAAAACTAAGTTTGATGTCTGTTACATTCACAAGAACGTCAGGACCGAAATCAGCAGAAAACCATTCAGCCAACATTAGATTCTTCTTCTTTTAGACATGTGTGCTTGTATTTTTCTCATATTTTTAAAGTTTTCAACCTTATTCAACACAAATGTATAATGTGGGGAATCTCTTCAATCCTCTTTCAACTCTGCTTCCACTTACGTTCATCTACAGCAGGGGTGCCCAATCCCAGTCCTCGAGAGCTACTGCCCTGCAGCTTTTAGATGCGTCCTTGTTCCAGCACACCTGAATCAAATGAATGGCTCGTTATCAGGGCTTTGCCAGACTTGATGGCATACCGAATTGGTAATCCAACTATTTGATTCAGCTGTGTTGGAGTAGGGATGCATCTAAAAGCTGCAGGACAGTAGCTCTCGAGGACTGGGATTGGGCACCCCTGATCTACAGATAGCTTTTAATATTCATTCAAATGTTTTCTGCCTCTAGAAAAACTGACTAATGACAAAAGAACAAAAAGAACAAAAGAACATTTTAAAGAATGTACATTAAATGAAAGAGGTTGTTCAATTGGTGGAATATGAGGCACTGGCAGACTTTGAGAAGGAGGTTCTTCAGTTGGTGGAACATCACACACTGGTGGCCGCACTGGTTATCTAGAGTCACCAAAGCGGCCGGGGCGCCTCCGAGAGGACACCCCGCATGGGTTTTGGGTCTGATAAATGCACGCATACCCGGAGGGTCAGCTCTCGTTTGCATGTATTAGCTCTAGAATTGCCACAGTTATCCAAGTAACGGATGAGCGATCAAAGGAACCATAAGTGATTTAATGAGCCATTCGCAGTTTCACTGTACCGGCCGCGTGTACTTAGACCTGCATGGCTTAATCTTTGAGACAAGCATATGCTACTGGCAGGATCAACCAGGTAGCCCCTCGAGTGGCGGCACAGCTGTGTGCGTGCTCATTCTGGGCTACTGAGCCCTCCGAGGCCCCTTGCAGGGCCCTGACCAGGCTGAGGCTTTCCGGACGCAGACGGACCGGGTGGTCCCCAGTGTTTGTGGCTGGGGGATGCCCGGTCTCCGAGTGGGCAGGGTTTGAGAAACCGTGTGTGCTGGAAGGGTGCCTTCTCTGAGTGTAAAACAATGCTTAGAAAACACTGGAGTGTGGACAGGACTAATGCATAAATTGGAAGCCTGACAGCATCTGGTATATATACACATCTTTGGCCATTTGGATAAACTGGCCCTTTAAACAACCCAGAGGGAGAGACCTGTGTAATCTCTAGGGTCTAAAGCCCCACAGCTCCATAACAATAACAATAATATTAATAATAATACCCTGAATAATTAACGCATGAATCATCATCGCTGATTCACAAGCTCCCGATTCGATTCGGGGATATTTTGCCTCAGACAGTCAGAAATATTATAATTCTGATCATTTATCAGTACATATTCATATTTTTATATCTATAAAAAGAAAGCTGACACTTGTGAGACTTTATCAGAGGTGTAAGCAGCAGATGCCCTTGTGCCAAAGAAACAGAGCATAAAACAGAAAAAACATGAAGGAGATTTTCCTGTCCTGTCTTTTTATAGCAGATAACCTTAAAAATATTCTGCAGTAGAACAAAAACAGAAGAAAACCATGAATCAACATATAAACATTACCTGATGCTGCTGAAGTGAAGCAGAGCAAAGTTACAGAGGTTTTATTGGAGACACAGCAAAGTGTTTTGCAATTTGGCATCATTTTAAAAAGTTTAAATTTCTTCAGTATTGAACAGCAGAAATGAGGCTTTCTGCTCGAAAGTCAGTAAATTTAAAAAAAAAAAAAAAAAAAAAAAAAACAGCGGCTGACAGCGCTGTGAACAACGGTAGACTTGTGCATAATAAGCAAGTGAATAATGCAGAAAACAGATTTTTAGATGGGAAACTTATCTTAAAGTACACACAGAGAGAGAGAGATGTGCAGGAAGTGTGATTTTATCCTGGTGGAAGCAAAACAGCAAAAGTCAGACAGCTCATTGGCTGTATCCCAATTCAGGGTCTGCAGCCTTTACGCAGCCTCAACGGTCCTCAAGGGCCGCGTACTCAAAGACCGCTAGGGCCGGAAGTGCGAGGCTTGTGAAATAGGACAGTCTAGCCTCCGTTGCGCTGCCCAGGTTGCCTAGCAACCATGATACCTGGAAACGTGTAGTTGACAGAAATGAAGGAGAACATATTTTGTTCATTTGTTTCTACACGAGCTTTGTGTGATTTAATAAGCATCTGAGGCTGAGACCACAGGGCTGTAAAACATGATTGTTGGCCTTCATATCTGTACTGAACAGTCATTTTAAGATTAGCTAGTAAATTGTTATGCTAAGTAAACGGACTCTATGGCAGAACACACAGAAACGCAGAAAATGCAGGAAGTGCTGTTTATTTACAGTGTCCAACTTATTTACACGGGATGGAATATGTACGCCGACAAATAAACGGAGGGAAACCAGAGAAGGGAGCTGACACGCATTCTGAGGGAAAGGGGTAACCCGCACACGCAGGGTGGATCTATGGAAAAAGGAAAAACGTAACTTTAGGAAAGGATGCCAAACGACCGGTAAGAAACGACAATAAACATGGGGAGAGTTGGAGAGCTCACTTGTCACACTGGCTGTACAGACTCGGGCGAGGATTCCCGGGAAGTAGAAGAAATGCTGAGATCTATCCCCGTAGAGATCCCGGAAATGCGGCTTCACAAACAGCTGACAGGTAAGCGGGTGATAGATCCAGCTGAGGATACAGGACAACAGGAAAGTAAACCAAATCCAAGACATAGGTTGGCCGTATGCACACCGCAGAGAATTAATAAACAAGTTACCACTCGGGGAGGTGGCAATACTCCGACACCAGACGTCTGTTGCGCCGCTCCTAAATAACGCTCCATCAAATGACGTCTGATGTACCGCCGGTGTGTCAGCATCCCGTGACACACCACCCCGCCTACCTGTGCTGAAAACAGAAGCAGACCCCGTGACACCACACCAGAGAAACCCCACCAATTCCTAATATAAATATCAATTAGTTAATGATGTTCATGAGACTAAAGTCAGTGTAAATATGATATGGCCAATATTATAGTTATTTATTAATCATTATTAGTTTTTACAGCAGTGAGTTTGAAGTCTCAAATCAAATCACTTTTATTGTCACATCACATGTGCAGGTACACTGGTACAGCACATGTGAGTGAACTGTGTCAAACACTGAGCTTCAGTAAAGATTCAAGTTGCAGTTATTTATATTTCCTATCACCTTAAATCTTCACTCAAAGACAAATATCTCTGACAGTGCATATACAGATGTATTATATGAGACAAATGTTGTTCCTTCGGTATGTTGGCATTACTAAATTTGGCTCAATGCTTACATACATGTGTAAAAAGCAAATGTACGAGCTGTGATAACTGTTTCTGATAGAATGAAGATCAGACTGATATATGAAATATTCCTTTATTGGGTGAGAAAATCAGACCATGTCAGAACTGCTTTAAGTCATACAGAATAGATATCAGAGCCTTAAACAGGCTGACTTCTGCTAAATGGGTCAAACTGGGCAGAAAGTCTACAAACACATAACATCCTTATAGAATATGATGTAACACTATAGATCAACTTAGCTCAGAATATATAAAGCATATAAACAATTACAGCAATATGATGCAACAAACACAGCAGTGCTACTAATCCAAAATACTCAAAGCTTCATAGAACTGAAACAAACATTTATTTTTAGCTCCATTCTGCTGCTGATACATACTTTAGGTTTCTGAATATTAAACTTGTTGCTGCCTTTCATAGTGTGTAACTTGAAGGCCCTGAGTACTTTCTCCCACACTGAAAACACTGGGATGATAACATTATTTGAACATTACCTAATAAGACTGATTCAGCACAGACAATTAGTTATGTTAAACTTTTCTAGCAGTCCTTCACAAACAGGGAACAGTCTGTCTATTCTCTCCATCTGTCAGCTGCTGCTGGCTCTTCCTCCTCCTCTTCCTCACACACTGCTGAGTTTGTCCTGGTGGATCATCAGGGTGCAAAGCCTCACAGATGATGTGCAGCAGTGGGTCCCTCAGCCTGTCCTCACTCTGGACACTTGCAGTTGTCACACATGGAAATCAAATGTGTGATAAGCTGCAGGATTCAAACACAAGTGTAACTTATAAATACATGTTCATACTTTTATTCCACAATCAGAGAGAAGAAACAGAGAGAGAGTGCAGGACAGACAGACAGGTGACAGTCTCAGGTGTACACACTGCTACAAAACAGCACAAGAGAAGGAGGATTTAGTGTTTGTGTTATTACGAGTGCTAAACAAGAAGAGTTCCCAGATGGTCCAGTGGACACATGTGTGACTCCTGTGATTAAAGCATCTTTCTTTCAGCTTAACGAGTGAACCGTCAGCTCGTTCAAACACACGTTAAAGTCCGTTTGGCTCGACACCACCGAACAGAGGCAGCAATATAACATAGCTAACATTAACAGTGCAGTGAATCCTGCTTGTGCCGTCATATTCAGGACTGCAAACCGAGCAGCATCACTGACTTTCAGCTTGTTGTGTTTGTGGATATATGACTGACTTTAATTATCCATAAAATCATCACATTCTCTGTAAGATTAAGGTCAACTAGTGTATTATTATATTTTAAATGCTTTAAAACAAAGTAAACGCTGAAAGTACAAACATCGCTAATGTCACATAACTTTGCCGACATGTGGCCAACAGTAGTGTTTTAATGTTCCTCATTATTAAACATTTGCACATAAAAAAGTGACATCATATTCAGTACTTACGTTTAACAGTTTACTCTTTGGCCGCTCCGCTTCTGCCATCTGCGGCAAAATTATCCACACCGACTGCCGCGCTATGAATTGTGGGATATGTTGGGCCACGAATTCTACACCGCCACAGCCTTAAAATTCAGGGAAATGAAGGACGCATTTGAGAGCATTTCGAGCAGCCTTTGAATTGGGACAGCCTTCGGCGCGTCGCTGTGACGTAATCGGCCTTAAAATGCTGCCTTTAAGGCTGCAGACCCTGAAATGGGATACAGCCGTTGATTCTGAAGCTGCAGGTTTTGTCTCTCCAACCAAATTTGACTAAACCAGCTCACTGATTCTGATGCGTCAGCGGGTCCGCGCTTTGTGTTCAGGTCTTTGTGCAGAATCCATGTGCCTGCTCTCATTTACGTTTATAGCTGTTTGGTGGTTGTCGAAATTTGGTGAGGTTTAACCTGAGATTCTGGTGTTTCTGGCAAAATAAATTTATATTTAAAAATCAATTCAGGATTTTAATGAATCGATATCATTTTATTCAAGCTAGAATCGATTTTAATCGGAGAATCGATAATCAAAACCCACCCCTATTCACAGGAGTTCAGGAGTGAGCCATGAAAGTGATGCTGCATTAGAGTCTGTCTCTGGACTGGCTGTTTGCTGCTCTGTGAGTTCAGCAGGAGGTGAACCCACAGCTTGGGGCGACTCCTTGGTGAGTGGAAGGATCATACTTCAGGTTCAATATTACAGTTACGTTCTTGCTGGTCTGAACCTCAGACAAGAAGTGGTCAGAAGAATTGAGTCAGCTTTTTGAAGTTCTGCTACAGAAAGAGAACTAAGGCAGCCACACCTACACCTGTGCCTGACAACACATGTTAATGATTTGTCTTCTCAGTGTTTCCATAATATTTCTGGTTGCTAAATACAAATAAAAGCAGAAAATTCAGTTTTCAAAATTCAATACTAAAGTCCAACATTATGAAAAGTTACTCCAAACAGTGTACAAAGGATTTTTTCTGTCCACCAAAGTAAATATGAGTCAAGAGGTTTTTGTAACTTTAACGGCAGTCAGAATTACCAGTGTTAGCAGAGCTACCTACCTACTGTAGCTGACTGCAGTCTGCAATCTACGGGCATCTAATGGTGAAATCCTGTAACTTTAATAATGCTTGAAAATAGGCCAGGCGCTGCACTGCTTCAGCCTGAGCCTCTTCGGTCAGCACACAGTCTGTTTCTGACCTTCAGCACGATGGTGCTGTGGCTTTTGTTTGCTTTGTTTTGTTTTTTTAAACACACTGTACTACACTGTACATTGTAATTACTGTAATTCCAATGTCTGAAAGATTACTCTAGAGCTTCAAAGTCTATTTTTGGACACAAAAACCATTAACTGAAGTATAAACGAATGTGCTCCAAGGTTCGGTCAGAGCCCACACTGGGTCAGGATGAAATTAGATTTAGTCACTATCTGCAGCAAATCAATTCAATTTACCACCAGAACTAACAAATATTTCTATAATTAACACACTTTCCATTGTGTGAAGACATCATTAAGACATCTGCAGGGATGTGTTATGTGCTCACTGCAGTTAGAGTAGTGTTACTAGAAATATTAAGACCGAAATGGCAACAATACATTTTAAAGATAAGATAAGATAAGATAAGATAATTCTTTATTGTCATTGCACAGTCATACATAGTACAGTAGTACAATGAAATTGGAAAAACTGTCCTACGTCGGTACTACATATAACACAATACGACACGATATGACACATCACAACGCAACACAAACAACACAACACAGTATATTAACTTAGAAATAAAAAAGAAGAATAAGTGTATTTGTATTGCACACTGTTATTATTGCACATTAATTATTATTGCACCTTGTTATAAATATAAATATTACTATTGTTATTGTTTTAAACATTGTTACCTCCCCCTAAAAAAAGTCCAGGCAGGTAGCCAATCAGGTCAGCTATTTGCACTGATCAGGGCTATTGCCCTGTTGTAAAAGCTGTCCTTGAGTCTGTTTGTTCGGGACCTCAGCAGCCTGAACCTCCTGCCAGACGGCAGCAGCTTAAACACCCGGTGTCCTGGGTGTGTACAGTCTCGTAGGATGCTGCGTGCCCTCTTGAGACAGCGAGTGCTGTACAGGTCCTTCAGGGAGGGAAGAGGATGTCCAATGATTTTTTGGGCCATATTGATATTGATAAAGGGCCTAATGACTAAAATACACTCACTGGCCACTGTTTCAGGTACACTTGCTCACCTACTCATTAACACAAATATCTAATCAGGTGGTCACGTGGCTTGAAATCAGTGCATTTAGAGGTGGGAAGTACAAAATTCGGGTATCTGTACTTTACTTAAGTTTTTTTTTCTGACTACTTTTTACTTTTACTGCCTAAGTTTTTAAACAAGTACCTTTACTTTGTACACTTTATATTTTCAAAACAGGCTCGTTACTTCTGCGTTAACCCGTTTGGGTTGAGTTATTATTTCCTCACTGCGAGCCTCCAAACATCAAACCAATTTGAGCATAAACACTAACATATGAGAGGCAGTCCTGGTCATGTAATAACCAGCAGAGGATGTGGCACAAGCCAAAGTCAGGGGTTAAAGGTGGGATGTTTTTTTGTTGTTGTCGTTTGTTTGTTTGTTTTGCCACGACACAGGAACAGCTGCAGGTGTCCGTAACCTGCGACTGCGATACTACTGCATCTAGCTAGCGGTACTGAAGAGGAGCGAGCATAAAGGGAGTAACATTTCTGAAGTGGGAGGTAATTTCAAATATAACGTTTCTATCAGCTCAACAAACAAAAACTGTTGTCTCACAGTGTGCTGCAGCTAAAGGTCCAGCTGCTGTAGTTCACAGGGAGAGAAGACAGAGAGCTAACTTCACTCAGAGATGGAGAAAGATAAAAAATAAAAAAAAACAGGAGAGGAAGAAGAGAGCTTAGATTTAAAGGTTATATCTATATTATCTTATTTTTATTGGGTTATATTTTAGTATAGTTTTTGAGTTCAGGAGAATATTATCTAACGTTAGATGTACCGGCATTGTTGTGTGCCAGGCATAGATTAATTAAATTAATTAATTAAAGTTAAAAAACTTACTAAAAATACTACTGTTAAAAAAACACTCCAGTAAAAGTAGTGATTCAACCTTTACTGTACAGACTCTGAAATGTACACAAAGTAAGAAAGTGAAAAGTAGCTCATTGCAGGAGGTTTCTATTTTAGTGCACAGCTAACTGAACCTTGTGCAAACATAATGAAATAATATCAGTAGATGGGAATACAACCTTTAGTCTTTGTAAATTAGAATTATACTCAGCTTGAATCTGATGAAAAAAAAGGAAAATCATATATAGATATATATCTATATATGATTTTATATATGTTGCCTACGTTGTAGAGGGTGACTTTGCCTCTAAACTTGAATATGTGAACAGTTAAAGTGGATTCAGCAGGTGGGGAAACCTAAAAATGGTTGTAATGGCTCAGCGTGGGAAACAATCAAACTCACAATAATTTCTATTGAGTAGATTTTCTTAGTGTACAGGCTGCGATCAGCTGATCAGATGTACACACATGAATTCATCCAGATGTGAGCAGATGTTTCCTGAGCTGTCCTGGCTCATTTCCACCCTCTACACTGACAGTACATTGTTTATGCCGTCTGTTTTCTAGATGGTATAAAGTTGGTATGAATGTAGAATTCAGTCAGTGGATCTCAGCATCATCAGCTAAAATTCATATGAATCTCTGCGACACTGGATGTGACCTAACTGTCCGTGAAACCACAGCCACTGTGCAGCAGTCACACGCTGTTCTTTACTTTAAATCAATTTGTTCTCATGTAAATGTGTTTTCTTCCAACAGGATATCTGGCAATCACAGCATTTATCAATATTTAACAATGTTTGCACATTTAACAAAATCCAAAAACACACCTTTGATTACTGAACTGCATTCGTGTCATCAACGAATCTGAGTGAACATTTCTCCTACATTGACATTGTGGGGTCTTACAATATAAAGTGGATTGAGACAAGATTTGTTGAATAAAGCTGAAGGGATCTAAAGAAGGTGTTCCTGAAATCTGGGTTTATTAGACCAGGATGGATGGATGACCACAGCCCTCTCAGCACAGGGCTGACAGGACTTTTCCCCATATAATAAATAAAACACTGAATATATTAAGACAGATTACTATACCAAACTTACAGCACTACAATTCAAAGTGTTTGTTCTGATGAAGGCGTTTAAACTGTAAACAGCAGCGTAGTGAATAAGGATCTGTGTCCACACGTCTCCTGTGTCCACTAATCCTCAGCAGTCACAACGCTCAAACGCCATACTCCAAAATCCTCAGTGCAGCTTTTTCTCCACTGTGCTCAAGATGCTCTCAGCTGTTTAAGTTTGAAAAGTTTGACATATTTCACAACCAATAAATGTTAGAGAAGCCTCTGAAAGCGAGGTCACAGTTACTTCCCAAGCAAAAACCTCTGCTTGTGCTCACATAAATCGCAACAAATAATAGGACAAAACTGCAAAGTGACACAAGAGAGTAGGGGAAGAGCAAGCATGAAGTGAGACAGTGTGTCTCTGTGTACATGTGTGCACACATGTACACGGTACCGCTCTATAAACACAAATGTGAATCTCAAAGGAGAATAACAGAGAGCACAGATTTAAACCATGCAGAACAGAAGCTGTGACTCAAAGAAGGTGGTGAGAAGATGACTGGACTAGAGTAACGATGACAGTATTGAGATGGACAGCGTGGGAAAATGGTAGCGGTGTAATGAATAGACTAGCAGCCGAACAAGCAGGCGATTACAGATCTTTTTTAACTAACTCGAGAGGCCAAAGCAATATCTGCCTGGAAGTCAAGAATGTGCTCCTATCACCCCAATTGGTCCTGGAATGTGGAAGGCTAGAGTGCTATTTATAAACCCTCAACAGAAATGAAAACGTCTCCCCTATGCAGCTGTGCAAAGAACAGAGGTGTTCTGGGCACTAAATACAGGATGAACTGTGCCTTATACTAATTTAGCTAAGGGAAGCTACCAGTCCACTTTTTTAATTGTTTCCAATATCTCAAGTATCTCTCTATTTAGAAAGTTTTACATTTTTGTTGATAAAGAACAGTCTCTGAAATTGTTACATTATGTCTACACTGTAGCTCCCAGAACACTTAATTTGATGGATTTTCTATTCAAACTGATGAACACAAATAACTAAATGCTGTAACAAGAGGTTACACATGTAGCTGTGGCCTATGGGACCACCAGCTGATGGACTCAGTACCATACTTTAAAGTCCAGCTTACTTAATGTTACCCTCTCATGGCTGCTGGTCTGACCACATCTATAAAAGCCAGTATTAAGTTCTTGTTGAACCCTTGGTACAGTCATGCAGTGGTTAGCACTGCCAGCTCACAAAGTGCTGGGTTCAAATCTGCCATCTGGCTGGGTCTGTGTTTTTAGCTGCTAAATGTGTCATGTCTGCTTCTTTATTATAAAAATAAGACTGACATTAAAATACCAGTGTCTTAAAAAAATCTCGAGTCATGTGGTAAACTGTGGAGTGAACAAGGTGATGAGCATGGTCACCTCTTAATTCTGTCAAGTTTCTTAGAGCTCACCTTACAATGAAATGCCTGTTGGACAACATGATACATGACCTGATACATGATGCAGCATTTTGTCAAGCATTAAATAGATATCTCAGGATTACATCATCAGGTTGGCCAAGCAAACTATCAGGGGCATTTATACATTTATGGTTAATGTCAGTTGACCTGCATCATCATCTGTGAAACAACTGGGTAAGGTGTGTGTGTGTGTGTGTGTGTGTGTGTGTGTGTGTGTGTGTGTGTGTGTGTGTGTGTGTGTGTGTGTACTGGTCTAGAGGGATGTGTTGATGTTGACTGTAACACCATTTGACAGCTCCCAGAACAAAATGCCCTAGTTGCCAAAAGGACTCAACTGCACACAGATACTTTATAGGTGAAGAAGATCAGAGGGAAGATGGGTTCATGAGGTCAGCTGCTGACTGCATTAAAAGGCTTGTTAACTTAGTTTGTTAAGTTAACTTTACAAGGGTTAAGGGTTATGATTTCAGAAACCCTGAAAACTCTGTCCATATGTAACAATAATAAATCTAAAAATCTAAACTTACAGTAAAATTTAAGTTAAATTATAACAATGGCCAGACAACTGTCATTGAGTTTAGGACTAGAACTGAACTAGACAGAAATAAACCAAGAATTTGCATGCTTATGCTCTCAAGAGACACAGCAGAACCCACAAGAAATGTGGAAACAGAAGCCTTCCTAGAGCAGGCTTTTCTTAGTGGAGTTTTATCAGCAATGACCGCCCAAGCAGCTCGATAGCTAAGGAGGCTTCATGGCCGTCACACCAGCAAATAGGCCCTATATTGACAAATTAACCAGATTTTCTCAAGAGATCACAAAAGTCTACACACCAACATTATCATGTGTTTAAAGCTTTGAGTTTTCTCCTCCACAGTTGTTATTGAGGCCATCTGCCTGAACTGTAAGTCTTGACCTGAATCCAAAAGGATAAATTATTATTTTTTTAAATGATTATTGTTTAACTGGACAGCTGAACTATGTGAGGTGGTGAAAAGATTGCAATTTACCATTATATCCTGATTATATCGCTATATAATAGTGAAGTCACTTATGCTGTTGGATGTGCACAAATACAAGCAACACTGTGTCATGGTGCTGGGTCCGGTGACCTAGTGTTCATGTTTTTTTGAGTTTTGTTAATATTCTTTGGTTTTGTGTCAGTCGTGGTTTTGGTTCTCTTTATGTGTTTGTGCTTATGTTATAGTTTTTTTTTCTGTCTCTGTGTCATCCCGGTGTTTCTCGTTTTTAGTGTCTCCATGTTCCAGGGGCCCTCTCTGTCTCTTCAAATCAGTCACACACATGAATGTATGGACTGGGAATCTAAAAACTGTTTCCCAAGAGACTTTGCTTTTATCTGAAATCCTGCTTGAACCTTCTCCCCTGTCCATCTGTGTCCCTGATCCCTGGGCAGCTCGGACGCAGCTCCTCCCTGCACCTCTACCACTTCCTCAGGTAGGAACAGCTGGCGTTCAGTCGTTTGCGGCTCCCCAGGTGAGGGCAATCATAAGCCAGTCCTCCTCTGTACCCGTGCCTGTTTCTCAGGTGGAAGCGGGTGGTGTCTGGTGGGTCCCTGCAGCTGTGTCCAAGGCAAGGGCAGCTGTGACCCCATCCTCTCCCACACCAATATTTCTTCCATGGGTGTAAGTGGCCGGCACCCAGCTAGCTCCTGCGTCTGCTTTGGCTCCTAGGGGGAGGGCGGTCAGGACCCAGCCCATCCCTGCACCCATACATGCTCTTTGGGTGGGGGCAGCTGTTGCTTGACCAGTCCCGCCACCCACACCAGATCCCAGGAAGAAGATGGCCAATCCTCCACAGAAATGTTTTCTTCCTGTGGCATCTAGAGGCTCAGGAGAGCCTGTCCAGTGTCATGTCACATCGGCTGGAGGCTCAGGTCAACCCGTCCAGAATCCGGCCACGCCAGGCTGGGGGTTCAACTGAGCCTGCCCAGTCTCCTGCGGCCTCCACACCGCCACCTGCTCCAGCGACCAAGGTGGTGGGTCCGACTGCACCCGCGCTCATGGACCTGCACGCCGCCAGGACCTGCTCCGCTCAAGTTGGAGGTCTGCACACCATTAAGACGTGCTCCACCCGAGCAGCCTGGGGTCGTCGCCCATCTGGCCCAGTTGGCCATCAGGACCTGCACGTCCACGTCCTGCCAGGACACGTACTCTGAGCCACTGACCGTAAGGATTTTAGGATGGACAATGAATTAATTATTTATCCATTTTTTCATTTAAGAAAATGTTTTCTTTAAAAAAAATAAAATCAAATATGGCATGTAAATACAAAGGGGTTGTTTTTTTGACAAATGAAACAGATGATGGATGAAATATTCTTTTTTGAATATTTATTATTGCTCAAGTATTCTTATCTGATTATTCACTGGAATATTGAATAGATCAAATCAAATCAGATCAACTGCATGATCAGATTGTGATGTGGATTTTAGATGCTAGGCCAAAACCCTGGGATGTTTCTTTGTGGTGAGGGGTATTTCCTTACAGGTTCAAGTGACCACCCTCACTGAGTATGCTTGGGTGATGTGCTTGGTCTTCAGCAATATACAAAATAACAAAGTGTCCCAAAAAAAACTGTGCAACACCAGAAAGAACAGAACAATGTAGGCGCACAACAGTGCAATAGGAAAGTGCAACAATGACAGTGGGTTGTGCAAAAAAACTGAGCATTGTGCAAAAGGTACTGAGATGTATAAAGGTGTGTGTGTGTGTGTGTGTGTGTGTGTGTGTGTGTGTGTGTGTGTGTGTGTGTGTGTGTGTGTGTGTGTGTGTGTGCATCAGTCCAGTCTCTGAGTGTTCAGCAGTCTGACGGCCTGTTTCGTAGTCTGGCCCGAATGCTCCGGTACCTCTTGCCAGAAGGCAGCAGGGTGAAGCCTTACATGGTTTAAGGCAAGTCAACTAACTGAGGTTAAGAGTCTGAAGAGAGTGTGAAAGCAAAAGTGAAAAAAAGCTGGTTTAATATAATTACAAGAATTGCAAACTGGAGCTTTTGGAGTGACGCTGACTCTTCTCATCAGTGAAAATGAGACCTTAAAAATGCTGTGCAATCTGACTATATGCTTGAAGTGATCTACAGGAATTAAGAACAAACACTACTTCGCTAGAAGCAAAATCCTTGTGAAAGCTGTGATAAGTGCCAAGCCAAGTCTTTTGTACAAACCACAGTTACACTGATCACTAACCAAAGCCCACATGTCACTGACTCTTAGTCTTAAAATGGTTAACAGATCATTTACAGTTGTATGAATCGTCCCTGTCAAGCTCTGATCAGACAGAATTCTGTCCAAGGTTTGAATATTCAGTCCTGCAAAAAATTCATTTAAAACTATTAATAACATAGTAGATGCACCTGTGGTATAAATGTGAAACTCATCAGTAATTTTCAGACCTCTTTGACCTTGACACCAAAGTACCTGAGATGAATCTATGGTAATAATTTCAAACTTCTGCATTGTCTCGTTCTCAAATGTTGACATTTACCAGATTTTCAGAAAACTTGACCTCTGATCTTTACCTTGAAGCTGTGGTAACTAAGATTCAAACTCATCCAAGACTTTAGTAGATCCACCTGTAGTGTCGATTTCAAACTCCGATGTCACCTCGCTCTCCAGTCATTACACTCACAACTTGGGGGGGTTGCCCGCCCACCTGGCACGGTGAGGAGGATCCCTGCAAAAAGGAAAGGAGTGAGCGACAACCCAAAATGTTATATTTCTGGTAAAAAGAGTAACTTTTAAAGTCACAAATTTATTACATCACAGTATTTTGACATTCAAGTTCAGATGACCTAATTCTCTATGATACAGCCAGATTAACATGCTTCTTCTCATCAGTGGTTTACTTAAATAGTTTTCACTGTTGTTGCCGCAGTCTGTGAAAACAAGAGCGTTGCTGTGGAAATTCTTCCTTATTTAATGTTCTACATACACACATGAAATAATGAATCAAGTAAATGATAGTTTATGTGAAACAAAGAAACGATTAGAAAACAGTATTCAGGTTTCTGCATAAAGCATTTGTTACATACTTGTGTGCACACGCATAACTTACAAATCTCTGAAAGGATGTATCTATAGAAAGTGACGCAAAAATGACTAAAGTGGAATAGAGTCCAATATATGTGCTATATTTAGGCCAGTGTTGCGTATATATACAGTAGTAGTGTATTACTAAGTAGCCCACCTCACACGAGTGCAGAATAAAGCTGGAGCGGCGTTTCCTGCCCTGTCGGCATGTACCAGGCGGGCCTACTGTACCAGCAG